>NC_064914.1:7752393-7824893 GCF_929443795.1 Astur gentilis
AGCCAGGTCAATGAAGACAACGCCCAAGGGTTGATGTTCCTTTTTTGCATTCTTAATCAATAGTTTGTAATAGCTTCAGATTTTCCGCACATCCCACTGATCTAATAAAGCTCTTTTGTCGCGGATTAATAGGGCATGCCTTTGCCAGTCTTGCCGTCAAGATCCTTGAGAATAACCTCAAGATAATGGATCCGATGGTAATTGGTCGCCAGTTATTGATGTCCATTTGGCGCTCCGGCAGAGAAGGTTTTGATAGTAACACAGTCTGACGTTCTTTCACCACGTCCGGTACAACGCCAGTCACCAACCATAGATTGAATACGTCCATTAACTGGGCAAAATGGGGGTCCATCTTAATGATATCCCGCAGACTTAGTCTGTCTGGTCCTGGCGCGCTGTTCTTATTCATCTCTTTGATGTTTTTAGAGATTTCTTTTGCTGTGATCATGGCTTCGAATGCCAAGTTGTCTGCCTGGCCCCTGGATCTGAATGCAGCCAGGCCCTTGAATGTTCCCGGTGACTCCCATCTCAACTTGAACACGTCATGTATCTCATCGTGTGGGATACCACACTTCAGGGATTCCACGTCATCCAGGATAATACCGGCCAGTTTCCCCCTATCCAGGTAGAACAGCCGCTGGAACTGCCCCCGTTTCACAGCTCTCTTCATCCACCCCTTTGGTGGTTCTGAAGGCCGAGCAGTTTGGGCCACCTGATGCAGTCGACCTTGGCCCGCTTTCAACTCAGAGGACTTAAAGGCAAGGCATGCAAAACAGTCTTCCATTGCCTTATCAGCAACTGTTGTTAGATCTTCTTCCCCTTCAATCACCCGCTCAGACATTCCATGGAGAATGGACAATTTTCCAGATGTTACCTGCTCAGAGATTGTCTTCTGGTAATGGGACCTCAGTCCCCCCTCCATCTCCGATCCAACACCCACAAGATGTTCCCCTTCCGCAAGGTGTTCCCCTTCCAATTCTAGATGTTTCTTCCAACCTTGATCTTTTCCCTTCTTCACCGGGCTCTTATGAAGGTCCCGTCTTTCATCACTTATCTGTTTTGTTGTCTTGGTCGGAATATGTTCCGCAATCAACTTGTTGATGTTTTTCTGCCCTCTCATATTGTTTATCCAACTTTCTCAATAGTTCTACCTCATCCTCAGTCCAGCACCGACGATGTGCCCCTCTCATTGTACCTGCCTTAGGGCGTGCAGCGGTAATCCGCTCAAGGTTTCTTGTGACTGGATGGACCAAGCGCTTTTGCTGCCCCAGGCCGATTTTTGTTTCAAATGTTTTCTCACAGACCTCTGTGGTGGGTTAACCCTGGTTGGGTGCCAGGTGCACACCAAAGCCACTCTATCATTCCCCCTTCTCAGCTGGACGGGGGAGAGAAAACATGACAAAAGGCTTGTGGGTCAAGATAACGACAGTTCAATAACGTGAAAGCAAAGGTCGCGTGCAAAAGCAAAGAAAAACAAATGATGTTATTCTCCACTTCCCATCAGCAGGCGCATTTACTAGCCATTTCCTGGGAAGCAGGGCTTCAGTACGCGTAGTGGTTGCTCCAGAAGACAAAACCACCCCCCTTCTGTCTCCCTTTACTTAGCTTTTATATCTGAGCTGACATCATATGGTATGGAATATCTGTTTGGTTAGTTTAGGTCAGCTGTCCTGGTTATGTCCCCTCCCAAGATCTTGCCCTGCCCCAGCCTGCCATTGAGGGGGGGGGGGGGGCAAAAATGTTGGAGACAGCCTTGATGCTGTGCCAGCACTGCTCAGCAGTAGCCAAAACACTGGTGTGTTATCAACACCTTTTTAGCTACTGATACAGAGCACAGCGCTATGAGGGCTACTATGGGGGGTGTTAACTCCATCTCAGCCAGACCCAATACAACCGGGTAGTTCGGAAAAATACCTGGGACTGAGAATAGACCCATGGACTGGAGTATCTAAACCTGAACTACTAATGAAAATAAGAGATTGGTTACAATGGATTGGAGAAGCGCCACTCAAACCATCTCAGAAAGTTGACATCTTGAAGGGATATACTATCCCGCAATTGATTTACTTAGCAGACCAAGCTGCTGTAAATGACAGATGTAAATTACAGATGCGGCACCACCTCTCCCCCGTCGCATACCGCATGATCGTGAGATTCTTGCCATTGATGACGCATGCGCCTTCCATAGGCCGGCTTCCGTTCCTCACCCAGCATCATTCTTGATTGAGTCATTCGTTACCAACGTGAGCTCGATCCGGTGGATGTTAATCAATTCCAGCAGAAGTTGGCCTGTATCACGCTGTTGAAAATTATTAATTTACACGAGTTACCGGTTCATTAATCATTCATTACGTTCCTTAACCGTAGGGCTGGTGTACGTTAATTTTATCAACAGTTCATGGAGAGCGATACATTAATCTCTGTCCCAAGCCAGCCCTGCCCCACTGGCCTCCGTGCAGACCACCCACCCGCCCCTGTCGCAGAAGAGTTCTGTGTTAAGAAGCACAATGCCCACACCCCGTCCGTTTATTTATTATCATTTCCTTATCTATTTATTTTCTCGGTCTTTCCTCCCCAGCCCCCCCCCCACCGTTGCCTTTTCTTAATTCTTTGTCTCGCCGTCAGGGGCCGCGGACCAGGCAGAGGTGGCGGCGGCCCCCGTCCCGTCCGCCGTGGCGAGCCCAGGCAGCCCGACACCCCACACCCGGGCCCGCCACTGCACGCACGCACACACACACACACACACACACCGAGCCTCCACAGCCCACCCCCCCCTTGCCACGCAGTTCGCGCCGAGCCTGGCTGCCCCTGCTCCCCCCTTGCGCCACCACGGTTGCCGCCCCGGGGATGGAAGGCGGGAGACTTTAGGACCCTGCGGCGTCCCTCCCGGCTCCCTGCCCGGGCGGGAGAGGGGAGCCCCCGGTGCCGTGCGGTCTCTAAACCCCAGCTGCCGAGTCCCTGTCCTGCCGTACCTCCAACTTCGTAGACAACCATAAATTATTTCTGTCAACAGCAAATTACTAAACATAGTACAACACTCTATGAAAGAGAAGAAGAATGCACACAATCAGCATTCCCCTCTTTGACTATGAAAATCTCTAACAGCAGATGAGCCTGAACTAAACAGCAATCAAATCTGGACCCCAAACCGGGTACGGCCTATGATATGTCACACGTCTGGACTCGACTGTCGAAAGCAATCATGCATTTAGGAAGATTTGAGGCTGTTATGGAGAGGTTTAACTAGAGTCTTGGCAACTCTATTTGGGACATGAAAGGTATTTGCACTACAGCCAGGGCACAAGAAGTTGGCACAGGCCATAGCCAGGGCACCTGACCCAAATTGGCCAACAGGGTATTCCATACCATGTGACATCCCATCTAGTATAGGAACTGGGAAGTGGGGGGGCAGGGAATTGCTGCTCGGGGACTAGCTGGGTGTTGGTCGGCGGGTGGTGAGCAATTGCACTGCGCATCATTTGTACATTCCAATCCTTTTACTACTACTGTTGTCATTTTATTAGCGTTATCATTATCATTATTAGTTTCTTCTTTTCTGTTCTATTAAACCGTTCTTATCTCAACCCACGAGTTTTACTTCTTTTTCCCAATTTTCTCCCCCATCCCACTGGATGGGGGGGAGTGAGTGAGCGGCTGCGTGGTGCTTAGTTGCTGGCTGGGGTTAAACCACGACAGGAGGGGCTGTGGTTTGGGGGTGCATGAGGGTCAGGTTTGGGGCGGGTCCCTCCTGAGTGGGTGACACTGATGGGGGAGATGGGACCAAACGGGAAAGGGAGGGTCTGTCCCTTCACCCTGTTATAAACAAACAGAGCCAATTCTATATAAAATTCATATATTTATTGAGAATAGCAAGCAAGCAGCGCTGGGCGGCCGGGGAGTCTGCGCTCCACCAAGGGCTCGCAACTTTCTGTTATAGTTACATTCCTTTTATACAGTTCATGCACCCCTTTCTTGTAAATCTCCGCCTTGTCTTGCTTCTTCTTTCTTCACAGGTTTGTTAATGGGTAGATTCGGTCAATCTTCTCAAAGGAGAGTGTCTGTGGAATGTCTTTTGATGTGGAGGAATGCAGTCGCGGTAGAGTTAATCCCCTTATCTGGTCTGTTGTCTTCTCCCTCCTTATCTAGTCAATCACAATGTGTCCCTTCCCCCTTCCCGATTGGTATGTAAACCTTATTGTCTTCTTTTTAATTCAACACGAATTACACAATGTCAGGGAACAATTTGGTTCCCTGTCGATTACAACCCCCACCCTGGGGTGCAGAGAGTTCACAAGGGCTCAGCTCTCCCCACCACCACCACCACCCCCCCCCGGGCTGTTTCATCACCAGCTCTTGTGTCAGCACCCATCCCCAGATGCCTGGGTTCCCCTGCGGTGGGGGTGCCTCGGGTGCCCAGATGCCTGCCTCCCCCTCTCCCAGGTCTGGGCTGGGTGCTCTGGGCTGGGCTGGGTGCGGTGCCCTGGTAAGTCGAATATGGGAGCACTGGTAGGGCAGGCGCTGGCCATACTGGGAGTTGGGAGTGGCAGGTGAAGATGTCACTAGGAGCCCAGAGTGCCAGGTGAGGGCTATACTGGGAGTACTGGGAGCTGGGGGTGCCAGGTGAGGGCTATACTGGGAATACTGGGAGCTGGAGTGCAGTGTAAGAGCTGATCACTGCATAAAGGCTATACGGGATGTACTGGGAATGCCAGGTCTTACTGGGAGCCAGGAATAACAGTTACTGGTATTACACATGTGTGCACCCCGAAGTGTACACAGGCACAAGGACACCTGTGTGCATGCTGTAATGTCTGCCATTTACACGTGTACACATGTGTCGCTTGACACCATGTCAGAGCCTGCAGTATGTGTGTGTGCACATACAGCCTGGTGTACGCATGTGTGCACACATGGGAGAGGGGGACACAGGCGTCTGGGCACCCGAGGCACCCCCACCCCAGGGGAACCCAGGCATCTGGGGATGGGTGCTGACACAAGAGCTGGTGATTAAACAGCCCAGGGCAGGCGGGGAGCTGAGCCCTTGTGAACTCTTTGCACACCCTCCCTTTCCCATTTGGTCCTATCCCCCCCATCAGTGTCACCCACTCAGAAGGGACCCGCCCCAAACCTGACCCTCATGCACCCCCAAACCACAGCTCCTCCCAATGCCCCAAATCCCCCCTATGCCCCCCCAGACTCCCCAGACACTCCAACAGCCCCAGCACCCCCAAATTTAACCCATGTCCCCCCAGACACCCCAACATCCCCCAATCCCCTCCATGCCCCAACACCCCCAAATCCCACCCATTCCCCCCACACCGATCCCCCAAACTTTGACTTCCTGACCCCCTCCAACCTCCCCCCGAGACCTTACAGCCCCACCAAACCCTGTCTGTTCCCCACCATGAAAAGGGGGGGCAATGGGAACAGAGAAATGGGAACAGGGCAATGGGGGCATCTCCACAAGGGATCCTGATTGGCTGTTCCCCTCCCTCCACATGAAGTGCTCCCCCTCCAGATTTGGGTGGTCAACCCCCAAGAGGGGAAACTAAGGCACGGGGAGGGGTGTCTCACACAACACGGCTGCCTATGCCCCAGCTGTGCTGGTCCTTTAAGACCCAGGTGTGTTGAGAGTCCCCCCACCCCCCCCCAATTTGGTGGGAAAAAGACGATTTAGGGGGCCTAAGTGCTCAAGGGCCACCCCGGGCGGGGGTATCCTCAGATGTGACACACACACACAGGTGTATCCCAGTCCCCCCCCAAAAGCACAAGAGCTGCTCCCCAGAGTGGGGGGACCCTGTCTGCACCCCCATAACTGCAGCCAGGACACCACCCCAGTTAAGGCAGCACCCCATTGCCTCAGCCTGGACCCCCCCCATTACCTCAGCCCAGAGCCCCCCCATTTAACCATCCCCCCATTTACCCCAGCACAGACACCCCAGATGACCCCCCCCAGTCCATACCAGGGGGCTCAGCCTCTCCCCCATTTACCCCAGAAGGTTCAGGGGACACCCCCCCTCCTTGTTATCACAGACACCCTCTAATTTACCTCGTGAAGGGAAGACACCCCCCCCCACTTACCTCAGCCCCAGATAGCCTCCTGCCCCAATCCACCTCAGACACCCCTGGTGCCTAGTTGTCCTCCCCCCAGCATCCAGGCCTCAGCCCAGTGGTCACCCCCAGCTCCCCCCCATCCAAGAAACATTTTACAGGCATTCAGGAGTCAGCAGGATACAAGCAAATACAGAATTCCTTCCTTGCATGACTTAGATCCTCATGGGTTCTCCTCTACAGTATTACTGTCCACAGCTAATGCTCTATCACGCCCTGTGTTTTATGTGTGTTTTATGTGACTAAGTGAACAAGACCTACCTGCTGCTTAAATCAGGAACTGTGCTGGTCAAGGCTAAACACAATTCCCCCAGAAAGCCTTGGCAATATTTCCCATTTGGTTAGATAGAGAAGAAGGACCATTTGTCCTCACAGGCACTGCTTGTTTTACTTTCTTTAGGCAGAAAAAAGAAATAAGACCTTACGTCTGGAGATCAAATCTAGCCTCCTAAAGAGATGCTGGTGTGCCGGTGCCAGCACCAGCGCCGAGTAACTAACTACCACCGCACTTCAGGGAACTGCTTCTGCAGCCAAAGTTTTCTGACCTGCTTCCAAGTGCAGCAGTAACAGTTCACCAACGCAAGAATTAATCACTGTTTCTCATATGTGATATACCTTGGCATGGCATTACACGGTAGTATGTGACCTGGAAGCCCTGAAAAGCCAGAAGATTAGGGACAAGACCAGCAGTGTTTCTGTGGCATCTGCTGCATCACAGAAGTCATGCTTATGACCACGATCTTCCAGATGCAAATTATCCGTTTAGCCTCTCCCTTTACAGTTAATATGTTGCTTTGGAACACGATTATTTGAACGGCTTCCTTTTCAATTGTCAAGAAGATTCATTACGAAAAATCCCCAAATCCAGAACATCCATTTTACCGCAAGCTATTTAAAACATGGTAAATAATACTTCAACATGCATTAATAAGAATTTTAATTTTGAACTAGAATAATTCAAAATCCTAGTTTTGCTTTGAGATAGTTCAGGGAACCTACTCAGGACCCCACTGGACTTAGGTGATCTTGTACACGGCTGTGACGGTCTGACAAATTATAGTCAATGTCTCAAACATTCCTTAAAGAACTTTGGTGGAGAAAAATGCTGGAGTTTTGTGAACAGGACAATGTGGACAGAGGAGAGGGCCCCATGGAGGGTGGGACCGCACTTCTCCAAAGCCACAATTCCTTATCTTAAGTGACCAGGAGAAGAAGCACAGCATACGTGCCTGGAGGAGGAGGCCCCACGGAAGATGGGATTGTGCTTCTATCTTAAGTGGTCATGCCAGCAGAAACAGAGAGGCAACTCCGCAATGAACCCCCCCCTGCCCCCCAAGATCACCGACCGATTCCAGTAAACCCCAGGAATGGGACTGCGCATGTCGAGACCATCGACTAACACACTATAAGAGAAGGGAGAATGAGTTCCCAGTGCGCGCCCTCCGGAACTGGATCTCTACGCTGGCTGGACCAACACTGGACCCAGGACTGGTGAAACCCCTCTCTTCTCTCTTTCTTTCTTTTTCTTTCTTTCTTTCTCCTTCTCTCTCTCCCTCTTTTCCTTCTCTCTTTTCCACAGTCCCTATGTTACTGATTTAGGGGGAAATGTTACTGATTTATTATTGATTTGTTATTAGTTAGAATTAATCATATTTAATTTTAATAGGAATATAGAATTATATATTTCTATGGCATTTTATATATTTAACCAACAACCGAAAGCTGCTGTGAAAATCTTCTGTATAACCCTGTACCAAGGCCGGAGGAATTGGCCAAAATCGTCTAGTAGGAACATTTAGAACTTAGATAACAAGCTTGAGATTTAAGATGATCTGGATATAGTGTTTATTAGTAGGAGTATATAATAACCTAAAAGAATGTAGAAGATGTCAGAATTTCAAATTAATGGAAACTGATAAGTTTTTTTTATGAAGCAACTTGTAATTATTTGCCAAGAAATAGTTAGTTACCTGCCAAGGGCCAAACTGTGCAGAATCACCTAAAGGAGGTCAAGAAGCGGACAAGTGAGGAAGACTATGAAAGACCACCAGAGGACTCTAGAAGACCACCAGAGACCTTCAATGCGCATGCGTAAAAGACATTAACATATGCTAATGACTTCCCAGAAATCTAATGAATATGCATAACCTTTTTTGGAAATCTAATGAATATGAATGAATAAGTTTAATATAAGGTGTATGATTTTGGTGTTCGGTGTGCGTGGTTTTTTGAGAGGACTCACCCGCGCACCCGGCCGTCAATAAAGAAGTGTCTGCTTATCTACACTAAATTGGTGTTGATAAGTTCTTTATTCCGAGTTTTTCGGCAACAGTTTCTGGCGACCCAGATGGGACCTCGCTGAGAGAGACCGGAGGAGTCGGGGACCTGATCGGTTCCAGCCGGCACCGAGGATTTCTCGGGGATACCCATCGATCCCCGATCCATAAGGCTCTTTGCGACGTCCCCTGGATTTTGGTAAGACACTTCTTTTCTTTTTATATTAAGGATAGTGGGTTAGAGTCCCACTAAAGTGGGTTAGAGTCCCACCGGTGGGTTAGAGTCCCACCGTATCGTCTGCCTGTCAGACGCGGCGAAAGCTGCGCAGGGTTGGACTGAAGGATCCTGAAGGAAGTGGAAGCCTAGGCGTCTGCCCGTAAGACATAAGCGAAAGCTATTGCTGGGTTGGACAATTTGGGAGTGGGTTAGAGTCCCACAACTTTTGAGGATTCTGGGTTAGAGTCCCAGCTTCAAAAGCATTTTGGAGTGGGTTAGAGTCCCACAACTTTTGAGGATTCTGGGTTAGAGTCCCAGCTTCAAAAGCATTTGGAGTGGGTTAGAGTCCCACAACTTTTGAGGATTCTGGGTTAGAGTCCCAGCTTCAAAAGCATTTTGGAGTTTTGGGTTTGAGTCCCAATTTTTAAGGAATCTTTAAGAATATACGTGTATTTTTGTGAAAAGGTGTGGGTGTGAGTGTTGTAAGTGTAAGACGTGCACGAACTGAGTGTGGAGTATGGAAGAATGAAGTGTGGGTTTGAGTAATTATATATCTTGTATGGTATTTGATATATAACTTGCCAGGGGATATTGGTTATGACTCTTGCCTAGGGAAGTCGGCTTTGTCCGTGCCCTAGTCGAGCAGGTGGACTCCATTACCTGGCAACAATTGTCATCAATATTTATTTGATATCTGACATTTGATATTGGTTTGGTATCGGACATTTAAAAATTGAATATTGATATTTGATATTTGATATATAATAGTTATCTAGTATTGGGCATTAACATAATGGCATTGGCCAGAATATTCAAAAGTAAGAGTATGGGAAATTTGTCTACTGATGCAAAGATACCGAAAAACTCTCCGTTAGGATGTTTATTAGCACACTGGAAAGATTTTCAGGATGATTTGCGGAAAAATCAAATGATTGAATATTGTAATAATTGGTGGCCTTCGTATATATTAGAAGATCAGGAAAGGTGGCCCATGAATGGAACACTGAGTTATAACACTATCTTGCAATTAATGTTGTTTTGTAAAAGGGAAGGGAAACGGGATGAAATGCCATATGTGGATTTATTCTTTTATTTAAGACAGAGACGGGATTGGCAGGAAGAATGTAAGCTAACTAGTAGAGACAATTTGGTGATGGCTATAACATCTGACAATAGGAAAGGGAAGAAATGTTGTTTGGCGTGTGACACTGGAAAAGAGTGTGTAAGGGAGAAAATTGTCCCCAGAGAAGATGAAGGGCCGGAGTTGGATATATCCCCTCCTAGGAGGGGAGGGAATTGGAATCAAGGGCATAGGGAACAGATGGAAGCAGAAAGCAGTGGAATAGAAGATCTGGGGGAAGGACCATCTGAAGTTGTAATTCATACCCCCATCTCTCGGAGGACTCGACAGCAGGCACAGACAATAGCTCCCTTGCGTCAGGGGGTTGGGAATGACGGGCCGGTGTATGTAAAAGTGCCCTTTTCGGTCACGGACTTGATGGCTTGGAAGCAGGCAGCTGGAGTATATAGGGAAGATCCTGAGAGGGTAGGTAGAGTGGTGGATACTATAATCAGAACGCAAAATCCGGACTGGAGTGATTTACAGGTGATCTTGGATAATTTGTTGGATGATACAGAAAAGCAGATGGTACTAAAGACTGGCAAAGCACAGGCAGAAGTGGCTGTAGTAAGTGGAATAACAGGTGGAACAATAGAGCAGAATTTTCCGTCTGGGGATCCGCAGTGGGATCCAAATAAGGAGGAACATAGAGAAAAGTTGAGACGGTATCAGAAATGGATTTTATATGGAATTAAACATGCTATGCCTAAATCTTTGAATTGGTCTAAAATATATGAGGTGAGACAAGATAAAAACGAGTCTCCATCAGCGTTTTTAGAGAGACTGAAAGAAGCTGCCAGGAAATATACTGATTTAAAGATAGATACAGAGGCAGCCCAGATACAGCTGGCTTTGATTTTCATGGGACAATCGGCACCAGACATAAGAAAGAAACTTCAGAAACTGGAGGGAGAGGATTCAAGGAGTTTGAATAAAATGCTGGAGGCAGCATGGAAAGTATATAATAACAGGGAAAAGGAGGAAAGGAGAATCAGAGAAAATAGATTATTGGCTGTAATGACAGGTACAGCAGACAGAGGACGAGGTAGAGGAAAAGGGCGAGGTATCAGTGGACGGGAAGGATTTAGGAATTTTAGTAACCGAAATTTTAACACCCCCTTAGGAGTCAATCAGTGTGCTTTGTGTAGGGAGGAAGGACATTGGAAAAGAGATTGTCCTAGAAATGAGCAGTGTTCGGGACAAAATATTCAAAAGGAGGTAGCCAGAATGATGGTTTTGGATGAATGAAGGGGACCGGAGGGGAACCCAGCTGAGCCTCTGGTTATAATTAAGCTGGGAGAAAAAGAAGTTAAATTCTTAGTGGATACAGGAGCGACATTTTCTGTATTAAATACTTGTAAAGGAAAAATTGGAACAAAAACAGCGAACATAGTGGGAGCAACAGGGAAAGAAGAAAACAGACCATTCTTGCAACCCCTGGATTTGAAGTTTGGAAATAAAATAATTACACATGAATTTTTGTATGTACCAGAATGCCCGATACCCTTATTAGGAAGGGATTTGTTATCCAAGTTAAATGCACAAATTGTGTTTGAGGAAGGAGAACTCTTTTTGAAAATACCTGAGTCAAAAACCGGAGAAATCCTGATGATACAAGAGAAAGTGGAAGAACAGGAAATTCCACCAGAGGTGGAATTCGCAGTAATTCCTACAGTGTGGGAAACAGATATACCTGGTAAATCAAAATTGGCAGCACCTGTAAAAATAGATTTAAAGGAAGATGCAGGAACAGTAAAAATTAAACAATATCCAATTAAACCAGAAGTTAGACAGGAACTGAAGAAATTGATTGATAAATTCATAGAGTACAAAATTTTGGAGGAATGTGAATCGGAATATAATACTCCTATTTTACCAGTCAAAAAACCCTCAGGTGGATATAGGTTGGTGCAAGATTTGAGAGCAGTGAATCAGATAGTCAAGGATATATATCCTGTGGTAGCAAATCCTTATACGTTGCTAACAGCGTTAAAGGAGACTCATCAGTGGTTTACAGTGCTTGATTTGAAAGATGCTTTCTTTTGTATACCTTTGGAGAAAGAAAGCAGAAAGCTGTTTGCTTTTGAATGGGAGAATCCACAGACAGGGCGAAAGATGCAGTTAACGTGGACAAGATTACCCCAAGGATTTAAAAATAGCCCGACAATTTTTGGGAACCAACTAGCAAAAGAGCTTGAAATTTGGAAACAGGACAAACCAAGGCCTGAACATCTACTTTTGCAATATGTGGATGACATCCTGATTGCTACGGAAGAAAGATTTACCTGCATACAGGTAACCATTGATCTCTTAAACTTTCTGGGACTAAATGGGTACAAGGTATCCAGGAAGAAAGCTCAAATAGCACGGCAGACTGTGATATATCTGGGCTTTGAGATCTCAAAAGGGCAGCGACAATTGGGAAAAGATCGCAAAGAGACTGTTTGTAGCATACCTGAGCCGAAAAACATCCACGAACTCAGAGCATTCCTGGGAATGGCCGGGTGGTGTCGTCTCTGGATTATGAACTACGGTTTAATAGCTAAACCGTTGTATGAAGCCCTAAAGAACTCTTCCTTTGTGTGGGGTCCAAAACAGCAGAGGGCCTTTATGGAGTTAAAACGTGCTTTAATGTCTGCACCTGCTTTAGGCCTTCCTGATTTAACCAAGGATTTTCAGTTGTTCGTCCATGAAAGACAACGCTTGGCACTTGGTGTGTTAACTCAGAAGATGGGAAGCTGGAAGCGACCGGTTGGATACTTCTCCAAACAATTGGACACAGTGAGTAAAGGATGGCCAAATTGCCTTCGAGCGGTGGCTGCAACAGTAATGCTTATACAAGAAGCTCGGAAATTGACGATGGGAAAAACTATAATAGTCTATGTCCCACATATGGTGAAAACTGTTTTGGAACAAAAGGGGGGATATTGGTTATCTCCGAGCAGGATGATGAAATACCAGGTAATACTAACTCAACAGGATGATGTAATTTTGAAAACGACTAACCTGGTAAATCCGGCAGTGTTTTTAAGTTCTATACAGGAAGAAGGACAATTGGAACATGATTGCTTGGCTGCTATTGAATATGTTTATTCCAGTCGTGAAGATTTGAAAGATGTACCACTGGAGCAACCGGACTGGGAGTTGTATACTGATGGTAGCAGCTTCATGGAACAAGGAATCCGATACGCTGGATATGCGGTAACAACAGATACCACAGTTATAGAAGCAAAAGCATTGGCAAGTAATACTTCAGCTCAAAAAGCGGAACTTATTGCTTTGATTCGAGCTTTGGAATTAAGCGAAAACAAAAAAGTGAACATTTGGACAGACTCAAAGTATGCCTTTGGGGTGGTACATGTCCATGGGGCACTGTGGAAAGAAAGAGGATTGTTGTCCTCTCAGGGATCAAATATTAAACATCAAGGTGAAATTTTAAAATTATTACAGGCAGTTCAAAAACCAGATCAGGTAGCAATCATGCACTGTAAAGCACACCAAATTGGAAACACAAAGGAAATTACTGGAAATAATTTTGCCGATAGAGCAGCAAGAAAGGTAGCCAAGGAACGAGCATGGCAAATGGCACTAATTCCCTCCAAAACAGTAACTCTTCCCAGGGAGGAACCAAGATATTCAGAAGAGGATGACAAGTTAGGCCAATTATTAAATGCTAAGAAAAATCAAGCCGGATGGTGGGTAACACCTACAGGACAGGTGGTACTTCCACCCGTTCTGATGAGAGAAATAATTCAAACGAAACATCAGGAATGTCACTGGGGAGCAGAAGCCTTAGCATCCTCCTTACAAAAACAAGTAGTATCGCTTAAAATGTTAGGAATGGTAAAAATGATAACTGCAAAATGTGAAGTATGTTTGAAAAATAATCCAGTGGTCAGGAAAAAGGTACAAATGGGTCGAATAAAATCTGGTACAGAGCCTGGAGATTACTGGCAAGTAGATTTTTCAGAATTACCTAGGCAGAATGGATATCGGTACATTCTGGTGGGGGTTGATACTTTTACAGGATGGCCAGAAGCTCTTCCCTGTCGTTCCACACAAACAAAGGAAGTAGTAAAGTGGTTACTACGAGAAATAATTCCAAGGTTTGGAGTTCCAATAGGAATTTCTTCTGACAGAGGTCCACACTTTGTTGCGGAGCTAATTCAAAATGTTAGTAAAATTCTGGGTATAGCATGGGATCTGCATACCCCATGGAGACCGCAATCCAGTGGGAAAGTGGAGAGGATGAATCAAACTCTAAAAAGGCAAATAAGTAAAATTTGTCAGGAGACTAATTTAAAATGGCCTCAAGCACTTCCATTGGCATTATTAAGAATCAGAGTACAACCAAAGAGTGGAACCTCAGTCAGTCCTTATGAATTGTTGTATGGGAAACCTTATGAGTCCCCGGAACCAAACCCAAATATGCATGTAAAAGGAAAACAAGATGTGTATAACTATTTGCTTTCCCTAGGAAAAACTTTGGCCGTGATTCGGAGGATTGTAGTGTGGAATAGACCATTATCCTTGGAAGCTCCGGTCCATGACTTCCAACCAGGAGATTATGTCTACGTGAAAACGTGGGCTTCTGAACCCTTGCAAGGACGTTGGAAAGGACCTTTCCAGGTACTGTTAACCACCTTCACGGCGATTAAGATTGCCGAATCAGAGGCTTGGATACACTACACTCGAGTGAAGAAAGCACCTGCTACATGGAAGATCATCAGCCGTAACCCGAAGACTTTGAAACTGACTCTAAAACATGTCTAATTTTTCATATCAGTTTGTGATTGTTCTATTCATAGTGGTTTGGCAGATGGTGTTGGTGGAAACCTGGACGGAACTGATGAATAGGAACAAGAGACAAGTAGAAACAGAGCAATTGATTGGCATTCCAGAAAAATCGGTTGAGGAAAATTTGATGTTAGGATTGATTAAAGGATTTGCCCATTTACAAAATGTTACTCAGATCACTGCTTGTTTACCAATACCAAGAGCAGTAGGGGAAACTATCCCTTGGGGAATTTTAACCATGAATTTAACCATCCTGGAACACAAAAACGAAACCACTCACTGTAAACAAGTGCCAGTGACACAATGGTTTGAGCAGGTAAAGGTTATCAGAAAACAATGGAAATGGATGGGCAGGGAAGTAGATTGTCTGAAATTATTGAATCATCAATTCACCCCGGCCTCCCCTTTAGGAGATATGTTTGCTATGGGTAGTCCTATGGGATGGTGCTCGTATGATGTACAAGTCAAAACTAACGAAAGTCGGAGTATTATGGAATGGAAATGTAATGAGACTAATCAGACCATCCCAGGAAACCCAGTTAGCTGGGATTCGATATGGTCTATGGCCATAATGTTTCAATTTCAGTATATGGCCAAAACTTCTTGGTGTATTACTTGGGATGGATTAGTTGTTACAGCCTGGCCATCTATAAATGACAGAACGAGTTCACTGCGGATAAAAGAGAAAATGGTATCTTGGTGGAAATGTGAAAAGGTTTATGATTGTAGTACTACAGACCCAGCAATAGAAAGAATTCCCCCTTTGGCTGCGGCCTTGAAATATGGCTGCTTGTGTAGAGGACTTAAAAATGATCTCAAACTAACTGAAACATTCCTACCTAAAAGGGGAACCTTTCTTAGTTGCAGAAAAATTACCATTCAGAGTCCAGGACATTTAGTTTGGGCACTAAGTGATGGAACCTGGACAACTCAATTATCACTGGATGGTACAGTAAAACAAATTATTTTAGGCATGCCAACATTGTGTCCGATTTGGAAGAAATCACCATTTAAAGGGCCTTTGGAGAATTTAAGGTTAAAACGGACCAAGAGGTCTGAAACAGGTGACGATATATGGAATGAACCATCAACAGGAGTAAAAATTGGCTGGGCTCTTGAATCTCTTTTGAACCCCATAGCTTCATACAGAAATAGAGAATAGCTTTATCATCTAACAGGCCAGGTAGAAAAATTGGCGAACATTACGAAGAAAGGGTTTAAGGAATTAAATATCCAACTGCAGGCAACTTCCAGGATGACTCTTCAAAATAGAATGGCCCTAGACCTACTTTTACTTAAAGAACATGGAGTGTGCGGATACCTTAAGGATAGATTAGACCATTGTTGTATTCATATTCCTAATGTTACTCAAGACGTAGAACATGATCTGGAGCTATTGAGCAAAATTGAGAAAGAAACCGAGGCCATTCGAGAGGATATGTCAGAAGATTGGCTGGGAAAAATTTTTAGCGGGTTAGGGTGGAATCTGAGTTCTTGGTTAAAATCTATAATTAAAACTCTGTTTCTGTTGCTAATTATTTTTATGATGATCATGCTGACGTATGTTTGTCTAAAGAGACAACTTACGAACAGAATTGCAGTCAATCGCATGATCATGAGAGAGGTTCCAACTGTTCTACCAGAGTACAGTCCACCACCACAATATGCTGAAACAAATAACGATTTGTTAAGTACTAGTAGAGAAATGTTATGTAGATAATGTGAAAGTATTGAAATAATTTTCAACACTTTCAAAGGGGGGAAATGTTACTGATTTAGGGGGAAATGTTACTGATTTATTATTGATTTGTTATTAGTTAGAATTAATCATATTTAATTTTAATAGGAATATAGAATTATATATTTCTATGGCATTTTATATATTTAACCAACAACCGAAAGCTGCTGTGAAAATCTTCTGTATAACCCTGTACCAAGGCCGGAGGAATTGGCCAAAATCGTCTAGTAGGAACATTTAGAACTTAGATAACAAGCTTGAGATTTAAGATGATCTGGATATAGTGTTTATTAGTAGGAGTATATAATAACCTAAAAGAATGTAGAAGATGTCAGAATTTCAAATTAATGGAAACTGATAAGTTTTTTTTATGAAGCAACTTGTAATTATTTGCTAAGAAATAGTTAGTTACCTGCCAAGGGCCAAACTGTGCAGAATCACCTAAAGGAGGTCAAGAAGCGGACAAGTGAGGAAGACTATGAAAGACCACCAGAGGACTCTAGAAGACCACCAGAGACCTTCAATGCGCATGCGTAAAAGACATTAACATATGCTAATGACTTCCCAGAAATCTAATGAATATGCATAACCTTTTTTGGAAATCTAATGAATGTGAATGAATAAGTTTAATATAAGGTGTATGATTTTGGTGTTCGGTGTGCGTGGTTTTTTGAGAGGACTCACCCGCGCACCCGGCCGTCAATAAAGAAGTGTCTGCTTATCTACACTAAATTGGTGTTGATAAGTTCTTTATTCCGAGTTTTTCGGCAACACCTACACCTCATCCTTTGAAACATAAACCGTTGACCAAGTCTGAGACTAGGAGTGGATATAGCCGCCCCTGGGCTCCTCGTTGAGAAGCAGTCCAGAAAGCAAGGGGGTCTGCTCTGAACCTCGTGACTCAACGGGAGGGCTCTCCTTCTGATATATTTCCTGTTCCTCTTTCCATTTCTTTTTCTACACCTTCCTTCTCTTCTCAAACAGCGGCTTAATGACATGTTGCAAGGTTCATATTGATAAGTTCACGTGTACTTGGGCAGGTTAGCTAGGTTGAATAAATGTTGATTGTTGTTTGAACTCCCCTGGTGTCGTTTCACCTTAATTCTGACAAAGGAAATCCACGAACCTGAGTCGCTCCAACTTTGGGATGCGACAACGGCGCTTTGCAGGAAGAGGGCCTCAACTTTTTCTACCGTAATGCATTCTCAGCTCTTAATGATTGTTTCAGTGCAATATGAAGGGCAGAAAAGAGGCAGAAAAACACCCTCACATTGAAGTGTAACCTGAGAACATGCAGGCACATCTTGCCTCCTCATGCAAAATGCGAGGAAGGAGTAAAGAATTCAGTTTGACAAGAGAATGGCAGCTCCTAACAAAATTCAAGCAAGATCCATGCAGTCCTAACAGAAAGAGAGGCAGCCAACATTTCACTTAAAAAAAAAATTTAAAAAAAAAAAATCTCTTCACAGTCAAAAAACCAAACTGCGAGAGATACAAACTTCGGATTCATTCTGCCAAAGTTGCTGGCCAAATGTCCAAAGTAAGAAGACGGCTGATCAATCAGCTCTCAGGGAAATTACAGATCTCATTCCCTGGCTTAACACCATCTGCTAGGTCCAGCCCGAATCATCAGAACCTGCAGGAGCGTAACCACAAAGAGCCCCTTCTTACATAGAGGTTTAACTTGGAGATCATTACAATCAAGTTACTACCTTCTTTACAATGCAGGTCAGCATTTTATCTAGTCTTACATTCTAGTTTGCCTAAGAAGCATGTGCCATGGTACTTTGCCACTTCCCGCCACCCCCCGAGAACAGGCATTTCACTTCAACACAGACATCGAATAATTTCAGCATATAGGCAAACATCAAAAATGTCCATCTATTTTACGTAATGGCTTTACCCGGGAAGAGTACAGCTTCACCTAAGGGCATGTTGGAAGAGAAGCTACTGACGAGCTCTCACACTCCCAACTTCAAGGCATTCGGACCAAAAGGTTTGGATTCAAACCTTCTATTCAGCACAGAAATAAATAGAAGGGGTTGCCCGTAAGCCTGCTCTGAGAGAGTAGGAGAGAACACAGCAAAACCATGCTCAGGCATGCATTTTTCTTAAATACTAATAACCTGTTGGATTAGCAAGGAAAGTTCTACCTTGCTGCATGCTGCATCCGATTACTTTTTTGATTAAATCACTTAGGGAAAAACCTCAGAAAAGCAGATGAAAGGGAACAGTTTAGGGGTTTTGGCTTCATTTTGGTTTTAAGGTGGTTAAACAAGCAATTTTATTGCTTCCATTCTCCAGAAAAATTTTCTTTGTTTAATAACAGATGAGACTTTAGCTAAGTAAATCCAAGAGGTACTCTTGTTTCTTCTCAACAAAGCAGTCGTCACCATCTGTTCGCACCTGCCAAACACACATCCAGTAAGACCAAGAGACTTAACTATTGCTTCTCCTCCCAATAACAACAAAAAAAGAAAAAAGAAGAAAAAAACCCAACCAAACACATCCTCGCTTCCACAGCTCTTCTTTCCAGGCTAGAGATTTACAGCAGCGACTACCTATTTTACCCAACATACTAACCACCTTTTGAACAATTTTCCAAGTTGGCCCAAAAAATAGATCATAAATATTAACCTGTCTAAAGAAAGACCAGAGGTCTCTGCACTACTGGAGACATGCAGGAACACTTTTATTTACTAGAATCCTTTGTAAAACCAAATTGTTTGTGATGGCAACTGAACTACAAACTTTTTTTTTTAGACCTAAAGACTTAGGGAATGGGAACATCCTGCCAACACTTTGATTGCTTGTTAGCACTTGCATGGCTTCAGAATGCACACGTAATGACACTGACTGTAGGGAAAGTATCAGGTATCTATTTTGCTGTTGGTGCCAAGGCCACGGTTGTGTGAGGCTTTACACAAGCAGATGAAATCCTTGCCCAAAAGAGTTTGCAAACCACCTCTCTGTTAACACAGTCACTGCATTTCAAGCCTTCCACCTGTGACAACGTCCTCTCAGGGGGCACACTTGCCTGCTCTGATCAAATACTCACTCAGCAGAGTTAATACTGAACTGATATAAAACCTGGGCCCAACCTCTACGTTCATGGTTGGGATACAAGACTCCTATCACAGGGCTCACACTTACATTCCCACCTGAGGTATGCACCTTAAATTGCATTTCCCATTGGTCAAATATTCCTCCTCAGAGCTCTCTTTAAACTGAGGTCTCGTGGTAAGGGAGAGAAGAGAGTTCCTTACCTCTTGTGCAGTCAGGGCATGTTCCCCTGCTAAAAGCAGCATACTCAGGCCTCCCATTTTCTGTCAGATCTGTTTAAAAGAGTAAAACCAAGTCTTCAGTTGATTCATTTGCTTCTTTAAAGAACCTACCATTTGCAGCGTTAAACCCCCAGAAGACTACTTGTCACAAACACTCTAAGCAAGCTGCCATAAAAGGCAATTCAAGAGAATCACAAATAACCATTTCTGTACCCTCTGGGAGAGGCTTTCAAAGCTGTCTGAAGGATTGAATTGGATTTGTCTGCTTCTCACCCCGTTGCATGGCTTTACAATTTTACTGCCAAAGGCTTGAGGTACTACAGAGACGGATACCTTTAAAACAGCAACCGTAATCATCTCATGCATAAATATACACAAAGATGCTCTAATATCACCTATGTCTCTAACTGCATGGATGCTTCTACCAAGGGAGTGGTTCCTTTCCCTAGCCACTGAACAAGTAAAAGGATGGAACAAAATGGCATGATCAAGCTCTGAAGCAAAATTTCCATTTTCACGTAGCTTTAATTTAGAGCTGCATTTAGTGGTGAAAAGGGCCAGCCTGACAGCTCTGAAGCATGAAGCGCTTGTTCCTCCGCGCCAGAAGCGTGCAGGCACTGGGCAGGCAAGCTGCCTGCCTACTTCTTGTCCTGCCAATACAAAATATAATTGAGGAAAGTAAAAGGGAGATAGAAATGTCTTTTCTCCAAGTATTTGATGCTGACAGCTTCTTGCATCTAGCCTTCCTGCACCTCAGCAGCTCGGAAAACGACAACAAGAAGTGAAAGCAATGAACACTGGCACTGCAGTACTCACGGAGTGCCTTTTCCACTCAGAACAGTGGTTGCTCTTCATCATCATGAAGACTAATTGTCTGGTTTTGGAGGAGTGCCTTGGAAGCAATGCAGGGACGCAATTTAACAGCGTGTCATCTAGAGAGAGGGAGACAGTCTGTGGCCCAAATGTCTCGCTCAACAGCCACAGCGGGACAACAGGGCAGCGTTACTCTTGCTGTATTGCTGAGACACCAACTTCAGCAATGATGAGACACCAAAGGTAAGTAACTTTCCCCAGGGCTCACTAAGCATGCACTCACGTTTTCCAATTTCCTTTCACTGAACTACACAAAACCTCTCTCTACAACAAACAACTACATGTGCCTGGGACTATTCCCTGGAATGGAGGCCAACTGGCACAATTGCCCTTGGCCATTTGGTTGCATTTTGTTATGCAAAATTTGGAGGCAGAATAGCTGCATCCAAAGTGCCCACTGGGAAATCCCCTGGCCCACTCCTACTCGTGAGCGGTGCCAATGAAGTTCTTGAGCTTTTCAGCTGACAGGGGCCAAACCTGTACCTGTAAACCTCCAAACAATTTAGCACTACAGATGATCAAGGTCCAGTTCACGGGAACACTCGCTGGTGCTGTTTAATTCAATACCACAGATGCCGCCAAAACTTCTCCCTCAGACTGCATCTCACGCTAACACACACAGCGTAGGTTTTTTCAATACGATCTGAAACCACCAGTAAACAGAAGCAGAGGAAAGCAAGGGGAATAAACCAAGCTCATCGGCTATCTCAGGGATAGAAGAGTGGCTCATTATCTTAAGAATACAGCCTAAAGAGCACCTGGCTTCAAACCCAATGTTCAACCGGAATAAATTTTTCCGTTACTGTGATGAATATGTAGAAGTTGGGAGGGGGGGGGTTGTGGTTGTTTTTTTGTTTTTAAACTTCTTACTTTTAAATAAAAAGGGGAACAAAAGGTATTAAGCATCTACAAAGAGACAAGGTACTATCACAAGTGTAGGATCTAGCAACAAGAAGTGACTGAAGAAATGGAGACAGAAAATGGGAAGGATCAGCAAGTACCTAAGCACAATTCACAAGAGCAGCGATCCTGTCAGCAGAGCCCTTTTTGCCACCAAAAGGCTTGATCAGCAACAGTTCAGTCCTTCAAACAAGAGGACATCAGGGCAATTAAAATGTGAAAAGGCAACACATACCTTGAAAGACAATGCCTGAAGAGGCAGTTGATTTGGAAGAAGGAGGGATTGGAAGAGGTCTCCAGGCCCATCATAAACTTACTGAACTCCCTATTAAGCCATAAGGGGTTGACTGGTTGCTTTCTGCTTGCTCTCCTTCCATCGGAAGGCTGTTGCAGAACACAAATCTTCTAAGCATGTAGAGTTTTCTTCCAGTTTTCTTCCAGCTTAATTTTACTCAGGAACAGGTGCTACACATGTTTTCTGCTGCCCACAGCTTTAAGCTTAAAAACTGTTCTGCCTAAATGGTATTTCCCTCTCCTGCATTTACAGGAGTCACCCCACTCTTCTTCCACTTGTTTTTTCTAGCCTAAGCAAATCAAGAACTCCTGATGTCATCACGCATGTCCATCGCCCATGTCCCAGCAATCCCTGCAGCTCTCTTCTCCCAGTTATTCCAGGGGGAGGTCATCTTCTTGTACATGAAGGACCAGCAGGGCAGCCACGTCAGATGAGCTGTGCTCTGTTCAATGGCATTAACTCTTCTCTACAGGTCCTGAAAAGACTTGGCCTGACACACTGCAGTGTAGCACCTTCTTATGCCCACATCATGCTGTTGGCTCCCAGCTGCTCGCTCTCCTGTGCTTCCCTTTAAGCTACCTGTAGTTCTTCTTCCCCCTCCTCAGTTTTGGCCAGCTGAGGAACATAGAAGAGAATCATGGCATCATGGGATCATGGAATGGGTTGGGTTGGAAGAGACCTTAAAGGGCATCTAGGTCCAACCCCCCTGCCATGGACAGGGACACCTTCCACTAGACCAGGTTGAGCAAAGCCCCATCCAACCTGGCCTCGAATGCTTCCAGGGAGGCGGCATCCACAACTTCTCGGCGCAACCTGCCCCGGTGCCTCACCACCCTTGGAGGGAAGAATTTCTTCCTTACCTCTAACCTAAACCTACCCTCTTCCAGTTTAAAGCTATTACCCCTTGTCCTATCACTACACGCCCTTGTCAAAAGTCCCTCTCCGGCTTTCTTGTAGGCCCCCTTCTTCCCCCTCTTCTACATATCTTCTTGGGGGTCTCAGCTTGCTGCCCTTCAGCTGCGTAGTTTATCACAACAGGACAAGGGTAGCACTCTTTTCTCCCCAAGCAAGCAAACACTTAAACTGTTTATTTAAATATAAAAATGAAAAGGAAGGAAAAAAAATGACAGCTAAGTGGAAAGTGAAAGTTTAAACTGGTGCTGAAGCAACGCGACTACTTATTCTGCAGCTGTAGCAGAGGGCTGGCACTTAGATGTCTGATCATAATACAACAAAAAATCCTTCCACTATGGCTTCGAATTACAAGATAACTCCATCTAAGGGAAGACAAAATGTAGAGACACAAACATTTCCATATGCCTATAGTGCCTTCTCAGCACAACATTTCACTCACGGCACCAAGAACTTACTGGTATGAAAAGTTACAAATTTTAAGTGCTGTTCTGAAGCAGTTTACAGTTAAACCAACAGTAGTGAGAAAATAGTCAAGAGTGGGACTTGCAGAATGGGAGATGATTCATGACTTTGTCAACAGCTTTTACCATTGATGAAGCTTATAACTATTTTACTATTTGGGAATGACATTCTTTGTTAGTATTGGTCCGGTTAGAAACTCAGCAGGCTGGCTTGTTCATCCTTGCAATTTTTCAATCAGAGGAAAGAAAGAACTGAGGAAGAACTAAGCAGAAAGAAGGCCAGCAGGTACCAGTTTCAACTACCTTTCACCTGGGTGCAGAATGAAGCTTCTTTCTAAAAACAAAAATTGCATCTCTATCAGGATATTGGCTAGGCTGGGAAGTGCCTTTTTTCCACCCTTCACTTCACTAAAAAGCTTTTTGGCCCAGCTGGTTTTCTCCCAGTTCAGAAATGTGGAAGTATCGGGCATCTTGCACATCTGTATAGGAAGGCTGTTGCCCACTTAGCTCTGTAGCTGTGACGGTAGGCACTGCAATGGTCACGTTCCCCTGCAAATAGCAGTTGTCTTTGCAGGTGAGCCGTGTCGTGAGAAAAACACGCTCCATTACAACTTCCCAGCTGGATGAGCAAGGACACCACTAGTGGGTCTGCAGGTCAGAAGCCCAACACTGGTGCCACACCTCACATGCTTGACACAATGGTAGGTCAATATGCAAAACCTAAAACGTGCAGTGGTTTACTGTCGGGATGCCAAAAATAAAGGAGAGGTATGGCCTGTTGGGGACTTCAGAAAAAGAAAGATCTTACTGTCTCTATATTACATTTTCCAAAATGAAATCTAGTATGTAAAAAGCAATCAAGACAGGATTAACAGCTACCAACAAGTAAACAGATTTCCTGGAATTGTTCTGGAATCTTATAATCCTTGTCCAAAGCAAGCTATCAGCCTTGAAGATGTGGGACAGTCAGTGGCATTTCTACAGGTGCTCACCTACATTTGAGTTCACCAGTTAGCATGCAGCCTGGCTTTTGAAAGACGCTGCACTGGCTAGACGAGTCAGAGCTGAATCGAGCTCTCACATGAAGTCGAGGGGAGAGAAATACAACACCACAGATTTACCACAAATTGGAATATAGCTGACAAAACAGTAATCCACTTGGCATGGCAGACTCGCCATGGTTTAGATGCTGCTGCTAACATCTCTGTCAGAGGCTGTCGTTATTTTATAGGTTATCGTTATACTCATGAAACAAGCAGCCTTCGCTTGCACGAGGACTGGAGTGAGACCCCTGTGAATTACTATGCTCACTGACTCAGCCAGTAGAAAACAAACAAACAAACAAATAAATAAATTTTCAAAATCACATGTAGCACAAAAGAGAGCCTTCTTCAGAAATTAATGGCTCCATAGATAAAACAACGGATTAGATCAGTTTCTCATTAACTCTTTAAGTTCTCTGTCCTCTGCTCTGATAGGTGTTGATTCAAGATCTCTCTGTACTCAGAAGCTCTACAGTTGGATATCCCGGCAGGAGCAGTGGGGGACAGCAGCCAGGTAGACCAACACCTACTCCTTGTTCTCTCCGTTAAGTCAATAAACCTGAAGGAGCATAAAAGTGACTCCTCTGAGAGCAAAACCAGAACGGGATGAAGGGGCTTGAGATTTTTAGAACTGGTCTCCCGTATATCAGAACGACGTAGCAGGAAACACATTCTTTTGATCCCAATTCACAGTTCCTTCATAGCCAGAAGAAATTTCATTACAGGAATTTTCATACCACTCAACTGGCAAAAAGGCATACAAGCCTTTTTATTCCTTCTTCTCCTTTTATACTTGTTCCATAAAACCATTTCCCACTCTCCAGCTCACGATCTCTCTAAGCAGGAAAGTCCTATCTGCCACACACTTGTCATAACCTAGATAGGCTATGACAAAGTTTCAAATACTGAAAGCAGTATTCATAAAATCAGAAACATCAAAATGCAAAAGAAAAAAAAGGGGGGGGGAAGGGAAAAAAAAGGGAAAAAAGGGTGCTGGGGTAAAAATTAGTTTCTACCTTGACTGTTAAGCTCTTAAGCTGCCAGTATTTAACATTAATGTTTCTACTTCCATGATTGCTACAGTTCTGCCATTTGTGGATATCAGTTTGAGATTATCTGCCTTTTCCCAGCTCAGGCAATCCATTTCTTCATGGTTTTTTTTTTAATTATTTTTTTTTATGTTTAAAATGGTGAAACCCCACCCCTCCAAGCTATCATTACGCTTCTCTTGATTTAAATACAGGAAGTTAGCTCCACTGATACATTCATGCACAAGAACGTTAGCACCTCCAACTTCATAGACAACCATAAATTATTTCTGTCAACAGCAAATTACTAAACATAGTACAAAACTCTATGAAAGACAAAAAGAATGCACACAATCAGCATTTCCCTTCCTGACTAGAAAATGAAAATCTCTAACAGCAGATAAGCCTGAACTAAACATCAATCAAATCTGGACCCCAAACCGGGTATGGCTTATGATATGTCACACGTCTGGACTCGACTCTTGAAAGCAATCATGCACTTAGGAAGATCTGAGGCTGTTATGCAGAGGTTTAACTAGAGTCTTGGCAACTCAATTTGGGACATGAAAGGTATTTGCACTACAGTACCAGGTGCAGTAAAGGAAACCGGTCTTGCAGTTTGATTTCAACACCACATCTGCAAACAAAACGAGGCTGCTACGTTTGAGGAAAATGCATGGAAATCTCACCTGCCACCCCAAAGTTACGCCGTGGCATTTCGTCACTTCTTGTCACTTTCCTCGGGCCTGGTAAAGCCTTTGCAGAGTCCGAAGCAAAGGCCCATAGCTTCTTCCTGTTTGTAACAGTGGATGCCTGGGTTTTCGCAGGTTGGTTTGCTGTGCGGCACCAGCTGTACCCTCAATTTGCCTTCATACATGCATCCTTGTACTAAAACCGGAAAATTGCCAGTCATGACGTTATACTATCCACAGGGCAATAGAGTGCACTGCTTCTAAGAGCATTGAATACAGCAAATAATCCTTAAATATCTTGATTTTTTTAACAGTTTAGTCACGTGCTTAGAGTCTGACCGCCAACACAATCTAACAAGAAGAACTATTAAGGTACGTAGAGCTGCATTTCAAAAAGTGGGGTTTCTCTTTCCTCTCCTGAGGGTTTATCACCCAGAGCAGGCTGAAGTTCTGATCCTGCAAACTGCTCCCCAGTGCTTGAATGCTCACTCTGGGAAACAAATTCTTTTGCAGGTCCAATCTTTGCTTACTTTCTAGTTTGAATGAAAGGAAAGCAGACACTTAGCAATAAATGCAGCATGATGCTCCTTACCTTGCACTCCTTTTCCTCTAATAGATCTGTACCTTAGACTATTTGAGGATATTCTTTCCCAAACCAGGCACTGAAAACAAACCACTACCAGTATCACCTCATTTTCAGCAACTTCTGATACATCATCCCAGTGTGCCTTCCAAAATGTACCATGCTGCACAGCTGCATGAAAGAAACTGGGGACATTTAAAATGCTCTTTGGCCTGCAGCACACGGCACACATCTCAGTTGTTTGCTATATTCTTGGTATGAGGCAGCAAAATGAACAAAGCCAGGCTACACATAGGGGGGTAGAGGGAGAAGGTCTGGATCCCACACGGTTTCGGGGGCAGGGGGAAGGACAGGAACCTATTTTATTCTCAAAATGCAACCGTGATGTTTTCCAAATACCTTGCTGACCAGAACAAGACAAGATTTTTGAATGTTAGCAGCAATTAAAAGAGCACATTTCAAGCGTGTTGCTGTGCAAGGTGGAGAATGAATGAATCAGAGGAACATGCCACGCTTTCCTGCTGCGGGTGTTTGCCTAACAACTGAGAGGGGAGCACAGCACTGGCTGCTGTGGGAGGCTACCCAGCAAGGACCAGCGCTGACTGCAGGGAGGAAGAACCCAACACCTTCCCATGCCCTCAGTAGCTCTCAACGACAGCAAACAACCAGAAGAGCTGTTTTATCCTGAAGCACATGGCAGGGCAGCTGCAGGAAGTTTCTGCTGCGGTTGCACACCCTGCCACCCACCCAGCTGTCGTCAGTCCCCGTTACAGCACAGAGAAACACCTATGTTTCATGCACATGCCTGCACAGAAACACACGCAGAGGGAAAAAATCCCTTGGGTGTCACATAGAGAAATAGCACTGACAACCTTGTCCTCTTACAGAGTCACTGCAGTGTCTTCCCTGATCGAGAAGCAGCACGCCTTGTGGCAGGATCACCACCGCAAGCGTATCGCTTGCTTTCATCTCCATCTTAATCTACCAGCTGGCACTTGCTCCCTCCAGACTGTAGCCGGGATAAAAGCGATTCAGTTTACAAGAAGCACAGCACCGTGTGAGCCCGCTGTGTATTTATAAAAACAGCTACACATAATAAAGCTCTGCAGGGACCGCTGACCCACACAGAAGCTGTGTTTTCTGAACAGGCCGTCTGTGTGAAATCCGCAAACCCAGGACTGCGACCCCCCCTCACCCTGTCCCTTCTCTCCTTCCCTCAGCCGGGCCCGGCTCCACCTTGGAGCCCCCTCCGGGCAGCCAGCAGGCAGGAGACACCCCCACGCCCGCCCAAGGGCCTCGCTCGCCTCACGGGCAGCCCCAGCCCTCACCTCAGCCAGGCCGCAGCTGGAGCAGAGACTGCAGAGACCAACATGGCCGCCCGGCAGCCCCGTGCCCCAGGCCTACAGCTCCCAGCATGCCCCGGGAACCAGCAGGGTCCCCCGGCAGCCCCGTGCCCCAGGCCTACAGCTCCCAGCATGCCCCGGGGCGCTTTTTCCTGCTGCTCGACCCTGCAGGGACCCCATCCCCGGCCCGGCCCCGCCCCCCGCAGGTCCCTTGGCCGCCTGCCCGGGCGAGGACGAGGAGGAGAACGAGGAGGAGAGGAAAGAGAAAGAGGAGGAGAAGGAGAAGAAAGAGAAAGAGAGAAAGAGAAGGAGAAGGCGGGACAGAGCGGCAGACACAGGTGGGATGGAGCAGGAGAGAGGGGCGGAGGGGAAGGGTGAGAGGAGAAAGGCAGGAAGAGTTTGTGTTCCATTTTTTGATATCTTAGGGCTACGACGTGTTCGGGCTCTGGTCTGCTAGTGTTACAGTGTGCTAGGGCAGTGGGATGGCCAGATTATAGGATTCCAGAGTTTAGGCGAGTTAGGATTAAAGCATGTTACTATTACAGACTGGCTGTGGGTTTGTTGGCCCTGGGTTCTTGGACTTATGTTATTTTTGCCTTGCCTTGTCTTGTCTTCTGGCTGGTCTTTTGTTTGTTTCTTTCTTTGTTTTTCCCAATTCTTTCTTTTATGTTGCTGGTCTTTTCTGGGTTTGGAGAGGCACCTTTGGTTTATGTACATTTCTTCTAGGGTTTTTTTTTTCTCGTTCTGGTGGTTTGTGTTGCATTTTATGTCTCAGAACCACCATTGTGGTCTAATATGTCTGACCAGGTGTAAGAAGCTGCATTGGATGGTCCAGACTGGAGGCGTGGAAATCCATTTTCTTGCTGCATATCCAGACCCCGATCCCAGCAGACCAGGCGCAGCCACCAGCTCCATGAGGGCCTAGCCACCGGCTTTGCAAAAAAAAAAATCTGTGCACTGTGGTGTTGAAGGAAAAATTGCAAAAGAAAAGGCAAAATGCTTATGACTTTGTTAACGCTTTATTTTGGGGCACTTGTTTTGTTAACTGTCATTGTAATAATTTTGATGATTTATGTTTGTTTACCCTGTGATTGCCATTGTGGGCAATCACCTTCTTTACCTAATTCCCCAGAGCCGTGAACAAGTAATGCGACCTGGGACACGTTTTTGGTTTTATAAGATAAGATGTTGTTAATTAGATTTACATCTGTTATTTAGATATGTAATTTAGATAACTAAGATGTTGTTGTTTAACTTAGAAATGTTGTACTTAGAAAAAATGTTTTTAATTAGTATAACCATCGTGTAATATTTTTGTTTGGTTGTTAATGAGTATTTACATATTGTTTTATACCAATATAGAATGGGCCTTAGGAAACCAAGTCGCTTAAGCTGTACGCATCTACCTCACGCGCCTTCTACCTCTATCCTTTTTTTTCCTCTCTGTTTCTTCTCTGCGGCCAGCACCTTATCTTGCTCTTTCTCTTTGTCTCTCCTGCCGCACCTTATCTCACCCTTTGTCTTTCTCACCGAGTTAACCTTGTTTGATGTATATAGTTTGACGTTACGATATATATTTTATTAAAGTTTGGAAAAAAAAAAAAAAGCTATTAACCTGCAAAGGTTTGGTGTATTGTAGCAGTTGGGGCGGTGGGGTCTGGAAGGCGACCAGCGCTGTGAGGTCTGGTGGATGGCAGTGGGGTGGAAGCAGCTGTTGGGGGGTCCGTCATTTGCACAAGCCAGCTCCCCCACCCCCGGCATGCTCTGGAATGTCTGGGTCCCCATGGCTGTATTTTGAATGGTCCCTCCCAGTTGGGTCAACGGGCCCAGCGCAGCCAGTAGATCCCGTTGGAGCTCCTCTGTGTGGCATAAATCCCTCGGCATTTGTGATTCAGGAGAGGTAACATTGGAATCTGCAGATCTCCTTAGATGACCTTCAGGAGCTGTGGGCTGTGGGTGGGGACCGGCTCTCTTTCTCTGGTCCAGTGACTGGTGTCATTGCTCATAGGAAGTGGAAGAGCTTTAACAGGCGAATCTGTCATTTCCCTTCTGGGGGTTACGGGAGCTGTTTTGGAGGTGAGGGAGATGTAAATTCACGGTCTTGAGCCAACCTGGATAGAGCAGAGGTGGACTGTGATTTGTCTGACCTCAATTGTCTATCTGTAACGCAGTTGTAATCGTCTCTGCCTGCTACCAAAACCTTGCAACACAAACCCAATACAGAGGTCCTATTTTATTTTAAAGGAGCTGTAGTGAATCAAGTCAGTGAATCTAGTGCAAGCTCTTTCTGACCAAATATATGAGCATTTACTTTAGGATAAGAGAAACAGTACCTTGAACTCACTGGTTATACTGACTTGACACTCTGTTGGCTTGGACATGGGCGTCTACATGAGAGACATCCACGTTTAGTCAGATGAATCACACCCCAGTCTCCTGTGTTCCTCATCAGGTCTCTGACCACTCTGCTGTTAGCCCTAACTGAAGCCAAGTACAGTCTCTGTCTCTTTTCTTTCTTTCTTTCAAACAACGGAAATTCAGTCTTAGACATTCAGTTGCAGAAGAAAGTTTGTGTTTGAAGATCACGCTTGGATCTTCAAGTAGGGCTACTTAGATGCCTTTTCCCCTTCGCTTCATCCCAGATAAGCTCAGGCACTCTCTGTTTGTCCTGTTTCTGAGGACCACTGGCCAAGGCGCCTAGCATTGCAGAGGGAGATGCTGTATCTCATTTTGCACTGTGAATTTTGTTAGTCAGCAGGAATGAAGTATTTTTGGGACATAAGCTAACTACATTGCACTCAAGTGAAAAAAAGTGCTCTGTAACTTCCGAGAGATAGTATTGGAATATAATCAGAATACAGCTATATGGGGCAAAAGATGCTTAAAAAGTTAGGTGAAAGTTATGAGCATAGTGCTATTTTTTGAGTTTGGATTTGTATATGTTTTAAAGTTTGAATGTAAACAAATCTGGTTGAACTGATGTGGAAAACATGTTCAAATTGCCAAGTACTTCTTTCCAACAAGAATAAGCAAAGTAGCAGCTACAAAGAGTGTTTCAGCTTTAAAGTGTTTTGTATTTTTCAACCCACATCTCCAATTTTCTGTTAAAGTGGCCTAGAAAAACAGTCTTTTAATTCTGTGTCACCAATTTGATGATCCACCCCTTCTAAGAAAATTATTGTTGATATTGCTTAGTAGAGACATAGGCAATTAGTGGTTGGACTGTGGCCTCTCAAGACATGCGTCTCGTTTTGTCCAGAAGACACTCAGGCTGCAGCAAGCAATCAGAATTCACCGCAAAAATCGAGGATCCAAAAAAAAGAAGCCTTCAAGTTACAAAGGAGGGATGGGCAAGTAAAAGGCAAAAGCCTGAATCCCATCTGTCCTAAATAATCCACTGCTCAGCTCTGGGCTGGCAGCACAGGTCCCCTGCAGTTCGGGGTCTTGGGCACAAATCTTCTGCAGTTAGGTGCTTACCTCCTTCCTCAGGCAGGAAGAAAATAAAAATAAAAGGAGATCCCCGTTACTTAGTTCAGCGAAGGGAAAAGAAAGTTCTGTTTAGATCTGTTTGCCTGTTTTGCAGGATGGACTTTAGCACAAAGGCGAATAGTGCCCCAGTAGCAGGCGGCTGGGCAGGCAAGAGGGGATGCAGGGAGTCTGCTCCCAGGGAAGCCGTTCCACTTTGTATAATTTAGGAACTGTTGTATTGGGGGTTTGAAGCCAAGTTCCCAGCAGGCACATCCTAGCTCTTTTCTCTCTCTGGCCCATTAATTGTCCTGAATCCACTCCGGGTTTACAGAAAGTGGGTCAGCCACCGTTAAAGAGGGATTTTGTCCTCAGGATGCCTGCAACCTCGAGCTCGGCCTTGTGTTTGGTTGGTGAGAAAGCCATGGCTCTACCTGCAAATCTGAGTGAGGAGGGGGTGTGGATATAGGAGTTTTGCAGGGAGAGCCTGAGCCACTGGGCTGCTGGACAGGGTGGGACCCGTGTCAGCCAATTAATCTTTTAGCTCCAAATGCCTTTTGACAGAGATGCAGGTCTCCTGGGGATTGTGGGGACGTGCTCCTGTGTCTGGAAAAGATGGCTGAGTTCCAGGCATAAGAAGGGCACTGAGGTTTACAGGTCAGAGTTGAGGCAGGTATGTGATCTTTAGTCAAAAAAATGTATTTCTGCATATTCAAGCAGTTTTTTTACCTCTCCTCTGCTAATCCAGTGTGGAATATGAGCCAAGAAAGGGGAAGGGTGAGAGGAGAAAGGCAGGGAAGAGAGAAAGAAAGGGCACTTCCATGCCCCTGTTCTTGGAAGTGTTCGAGGTCAGGTTGGACGTGGCTTTGAGCAACCTGACCTAGTGAGAGATGTCCCTGGCCATGGCAGAGAGGTTGCTCTACGTGAACTTTAAAGGTCCCTTCCAATCCAAACCATTCCACAACTCTATGATTCTGATTCTATGAAATGCTAACAGGGTGCTGCTACCCTCAGTGAACTACACTACAGAATGCTGCCACTGGGAACGCTTTGCTGCGCAAGAATGCTGGGACGACCCACTCACTGTTTCCTACTCTTCAGCAGCGATTCAACCAGGTGACCCAAAGCTCCCAGAGGGACTATGGACGCCAGGATGGCCAGCGCCACAGCTGCACGGTACATTAGCGGTCATTTGCAATCTGCAGCCTTTGGACTTTTCTCACCAGCACCTGTAGGAGATGAGACAGTCCCCACGTATTCATGTGTTCTGCACTGCTGACAGTCGCACAGTGTGTTTGAGAGGCTGAACGGTTGCTACGTGCAGCTGTGCCCGTGGGCTTGGGGCAAGGAGTGCTTGCTGGGGATCCTGGATTCCTGAGGAGTGCAATACAGTATTAGAAAGGCATAAAAAATAGACAACCAAAGCTGAATGCCTCAGCCCTGCATTCCCCCTATGGCTCTGGACGGCGGCCAGCTCACAAGCTGAAGTCACACAGCCTGCAGCCACTGCTGTAATCCCATCTGGAGGAGAAACATTCCCCTGATACGTTGCAATCAACTGCTTCATAAGTGAATGGCAGTGCATGGAAGATGAGCAGCAGACACAGGTGTCAGCCGAGACACCCAAAGCTGCAAAGGCACACGGGTGATGTTCTGGGTAGAAAGTTTTCATGCGAAGAACGCATTAAGCTCACTGTGCAATACCAGTAATCGTTAAATGTTGGTCCGCAGAGCAGCAGCTGCAGAGGGGATAGAGTGAGCTTTTGCCTGTGACCCGGCAAAGGAAGTGAAGACTCACGACTTACCCATCCGTTCCTTCCAAGGCTCTATGTCAGAATCCCACTGAGATGCAGAGCCTCTTTCTAAGTCATTTAGAAAGACTACAACAGCCTCCATAAACAATGTCCTCTCTCTCCCGGACTGAGTTGTTAGTCTAATAGACTGATGCTGTTTTTCTGAAGCGAGTGCTTGCAGCTCACAAACAAAACAAAGATGAGTAATGTAGCAGTCGTTTCATCAATTTAAACAAATTAAGACCTACTATCAGTCTTCCCTGCAGCAGGCCCACAGAAATTAACACCATCTAAGAGCCATACCCATGGCAAGTCTAGTGAAATAATGTCAAACTAGATTGAGTGCTGCAGGCTGTTTGGGGCAAGATGACTGCTCATTTACCATCTCTCTCACCCCACAGTATGTTGGTTTCAGCTTTGTTAACTGCTACAAGTCAACTGATGGAGCCACTTCACAAATTTATTCCGTGCCCCAAGGACTTGAAGAGCTTGATCTGAAGTATCTTTTATACATTATTTCAATGGCAGTTACTACAGCTCTGCGTGATACTTAAGAAGAAAGTTAAAAGTTGAACTTTAGCATAAATCCTAGTAGTATCACCTTTAAAAGAAGCAAAAAGGCTTCAGCTGTTTTGATAAGAACGTATCAAAAATCCTTACCTTGCTGTCACCAAGTTCTGAAATCCATTCTTTGACCAAGCTATTCAATTTACCAAGAATGACCAGCCTTTAAAGAAAACTCATGTATAAGTTTGCCCTAAAAAACCCCCAGGAGATTAACAAATTTTACAGCCTTGTTATACCTGTGATTCAGTTCTTCCTCATCTTCAAATACCCCACATGCTTTCATTGCTTCAACCACCTTCTGAGTATGAATGCAGTCTATATCCTTAGGAGGAGCCAAGCTAATTGGAGAAGTCATTCCGTAGGGCCTTTGAGGCTGGTTCTGCAGCCTAGGAGTACTGTGGGAGACAATAAAATCCTGAACACTCCACAAAACAAAAAAACCCCACAAAACAACAAACCAACCACCTTACTGGAAAACACCCTTCCACTTAGAGGTTTTCAAATCAGCTTCTGCTCTTTTGCACAGCATTACCATAAATGAGGGGAAAAAGATCCTGCTTACGGTTTTTAGATAACTTGACCTAACTTAGAAGTCACAACTACTTTTTTAGAAAAACATTTCTGGATATAAGAAAAGATCCAAGGTGCTACCAAGTTGCTTCTACAGACTCTGGAAGGACATTATAGTTGATTGTAGAGGAAGGACATACAACAAAGTGGTCTGTTAAACAGAGCAGCAACTTCAGCATTCCCTTGGTTTTGTTTACGGAAGAGGACAAATGAAAACATCAACCAATCTGCAGCTAATGTTACTAGCAGAGCCTTGTGCTCTTAACACAGTGTTCAATTTTTATAGTTCAGAGGCTTAGCTGTACATACATCTGTTTCAATCTAAATCCAAGAGCTGTATGTCAGCATGCAGAGCAGCGCAAGTTAAGCTCTGTTTGTAGAAGGTGCTCAAATCTGCTTGAGCTAGCTCACTGCCCAGTTAGGCTGAGCAGGACACCAGGCACCTGGGTTTGGAGGCCCACAAGGTTACTGCCCCTGGAACTTCAGGCACAGCAAGGCATCATTTTCACCTCCAACCCTCTGCTTGCCCTGTTTGCTTAGAGTTCCTTGCAATCAGAAGCAGCACAGGACTGACATGGCAGCACACCATTAAATTACAAGCAGCGTGAGCTTTTTTTTTTTTTTTTTTTTTTTTTACACCACAGAACCCTTGCTTTAGAAAGGGAAAAATGGAGAAAGGAACCCCTACTTTGCATTACCAGCTGACACCAGGGGAGAGAAAGGAGTGGGACAGAAGGTGAGGACTGTACTTAGTGGATCAAGGGTCTCTACAGAAACACTAGTAGCAAAAGGGGGAGACACGTGAAAAAGGTCTCTACAACTCATCATGCTTGTCAAAGAGCCCATATCCAGACCCGAAGGCTAAAGGGATTAATGATGCCATTATTCAAACCGGACATTTTCCTACTTAACATACGGACAACTTCAGGTATTAGGTGGGTTAGTCGAGAGACGCTTAGAACTATTTAAGGCATCTGACCCACTTTGGCTGGAATGGGATGAGGAAGTGCTTAAAGGACAGCTTCAACACTTGATTGTAAAAAGGTAGCTTATTGGAGCTCCTTATTTCTAATTGTTGCCTTTACTCTTCCACTGAGGGAAGATGGATTTCTCTCTCTCAGAGTAGCTTTATCCAACTACAGACATGGCTTTTAGTCATCTAGTGGGTTCCCCTGCCTCCCTTCTCTATGAGCTCATTTTTCAAACTTTTTTCTATGCGTTTTCCAAAAAGCTGGAGCTGGGGCGTATTAGGACTGTAGTCCTATCAACTAGTCTCCCCAGTCAGAACAGCTGTTTACTTACAAGGGTAACTAGGCCTTGACCTCATTTGCCTTGCCTAGTTTATAGGCATTGTCAACTTCCACTTCCTAAGTCAAAATAGTCATAATGAATATTTTCCTTCTTATGATATTATTTCCATAACAAATACAGAAGGAAAGCCTATGTTTAACTGATGTGCACTACATCTAAATTAGAACACCTACAGCAGCAACTTCCTACATGTTTTACGTATTACTGGCAGCGTACAACTTGCACTTCAGAGAGTTTGCACAACACAAGAATGGGTTTTAGACTTTGCTAGCATCCACGATCCTTCCAGCGTACAGAAGGCCACCATCTGCCTTTTGTTGCCCCGTTCTTCCTACAGAGGCTATAATTAGAGATTGACATAAAGGACAATACCAATTAGATATAGCAGATATTATTAAGAGCAAATTCTTTCTTCTAGGCAAGAGTCGATATTTTTCAGTTGCCTGCATGTATTACTGAAAATTTGATCTCACAACTTAAAAATGGCACTTGGAAAGCTTTACTGAGAGTGATGTGTGCCCAATAGAATGTGATCCCCTTTTGGTATTGAAAAAAAACCAACAACAAAAAATCTTACTTCTCTCTCTCAACTGTACCAGACTGCCAGGCATATACAAAGAAGAGAACTTAAGAGAGAAAGTAGCACACATGGCATACTACCTATTCATCCACCAGCCTTCTGTTTAAATGAGAAGTCTCTGGCAGTTTAATATTTTGCCAACTCTTGCTATGATTTGTCCACCATAGTGAACAGCTCCAACCTACTTCTGTTCTGAGAGATCCTAATTTTATACAAGAAGTTAAACTCATTTGTTCCAAGTTTTGACACTTGTTTATAGCTTCACAAAGCTGCAAGCCATTTCTCCTGCATACTCTGACAGACAACAGATAAGTTCACACTGTTACAGTTCAGGGAGTTGCCTTCAGCCATCAGGGTGGTGTATGAGCCTTTCACTGTGAATGCGTCTCTCTGACTCACGCGGTCGGCTTGCCTCCAGCTGGGTAGAAATTTATCACTCCAGCCTTTTCTACCCTCACCACTTGGGAGGAGGAATGAATGGAAATCAGCTCCTGAACCCCCAAAATTGATAACACAAACCAACCAAACCAAACCAACCAACCAATCCAATCCAACTAACCAAGAAAACCCCAAACCCCATGACCTTCACTGAAGTAACACCAGCTACACCTTCCATTCCTACCATGTGGGACAGGATTTGTCTGGTGTCAGTAAAACCCCCAGCACTGCTAAATTGATGGAAGGAGGTGTGCTAGAACTTGTCGGCCATAGGCCCTGGGAAAGATAAGAACTTTGATTAGAAGAGACAAAGACTGCTCACTCTATGTTTGTACAGAGGATTGTGAGCTGGTGAGACTTTAAAACAATCACCCTGTAGAAGAGGAACTATTGTTCTTGCTCATGATAGATTGCTGTAAATAGAAGAAGTAAATGTTTAAAAAATTCCTTTAGCATTAACCAATCTGTGAATGCTTAATGTATCTGTGAATGCTTAACGTAGAATTTGGACCAATGAGTGTCGTAGTTTAACCCCAGCCAGCAACTAAGCACCACGCAGCCGCTCACTCACTCCCCCCCATCCAGTGGGATGGGGGAGGAAATCGGGGAAAAAAAAGTAAAATTCCTGGGTTGAGATAAGAACGGTTTAATAGAACAGAAGAGAAGAAACTAATAATGATAATGATAACACTAATAAAATGACAACAGTAGTAATAAAAGGATTGGAATGTACAAATGATGCGCAGGGCAACAGCTCACCACCCGCCGACCGACACCCCGCCAGTCCCCGAGCGGCAATTCCCTGCCCCCCCACTTCCCAGTTCCTAAACTAGATGGGACGTCACATGGTATGGAATACACCATTGGCCAGTTTTGGTCAGGTGCCTTGGTTGTGTCCTGTGCCAACTTCTTGTGCCCTGGCTGGGCATGAGAAGCTGAAAAATCCTTGACTTTAGTCTAAACAATACTGAGCAACAACTGAAAACATCAGTGTTATCAACATTCTTCGCATGCTGAACTCAAAACATAGCACTGTACCAGCTACTAAGAAGACAGTTAACTCTATCCCAGCTGAAACCAGGACAATCAGCTTAGAACACGCTAGCCTGAACTAGTATAAATGTATGTGAAGAATCATAATAAAATCGACATTTTGCTTGCATCAAGCTGTGTCCCGTCTCTCAATTGCGGCAAATTGGTGACCCCGACGTGATACCAGGGCTCAGGAACCACCTATCTGCGTGGCATGCTGCGAGTCCCACAGAACGTTGAATGAGCTGCTGAAAGGAAGCAGGAGCCGGCCGGCCTGAAATCCCTCCGGAGTAGAGAGGTGAGCTGTGGGAAACATGGGGAATCAAGCGTCTTCCCCGGAAAGAGACGTATATGAGCTTATGAAAGCTCTTCTTCAAAAGCATGGAAAGAATATTTCTGGGCATGATTTTAAAGCAATGCTTAAATGGGTACAAGTGAAAATACCCACTGTAACTGCATCTACTATTTTTACGCGGGAACTTTGGGATGATGTGGGGGTGAAACTATGGGATGCGGCGACTACGGGGAATGCTGAAGCACAGCGCATGCTTCCATGGTGGAGAGGTATTTTTGAGACTTTAAAAGCCCAGGAAAAAAGTCACAAAGACAAAGCAGAGAGAGAGGAAGACTCTCCTGCGATACCTTTGTTACCATCAGAGGGTCAAAAATCCATTGCGCCGCTAGAGGTGTGTGCCACGGGGTACCCCCCAGAAGAGGATCCCTTTGATCCAGGACCAGTGGACTCTGAAAAGGAGCCAGACCTCTACCCCCCTGACCCACATGACGTGTGGGCTAACATAAGGCGCCAAGCCTTAAAGGAAGGAGAGCTGGAAATTGCTAAAACAATAGTAGCCCCCGTGATCTATCAAGGTTGGGGGGCACGTTGGGAAGCTCTGTCTTTTCCAGTGATTAAGGAGTTGCACCGTACTGTCACTGAACATGGACTTTCCTCCCCGTATTTTGCAAGCTTATTATCCTCTGTTTTTGATACCTATGTAATGACTCCACATGATTTAAAATCCTTAGCACAATTGTTACTGACACCAACACAATATACTTTGTGGGAGGCACATTGGAGGGGGGGACTCCAAGCGCTCCTCTTAACTTACATAGGTCACGGCAATGCAGCTATAGCTGCGCTGACTATAGAGCACCTCACAGGTACAGGTCAGCACACCAGTCCTGTGGATCAGGCTCGAATTCCACGGGAAGCCCTTGAGGCAATTCGTGAAGAAGGAAAAAAAGCCTTTTTTAAGGTTCCTGACTCACAGAAGCTGCAAAATGCTTTTACTACTATTACCCAGGAACCCCGAGAGTCTTATATGCAGTTTATCGATAGACTGAAACAAGCTTTGGAGCGCCAAATAGATAATACGGAGGCATGGGAAATTTTGTTGTTAAAATTAGCCGTCGAGAATGCTAATGTGGATTGTAAAAAGTTGTTAAAGTCTCTCCCGAATCCGAATCCCACATTGGTTGAAATGGTAGAGGCTTGTAATAGAATTGGTACTGTGGATCATAAATTTGAGGCCATGGCTGCTGCCTTTGCAGCCATGCGCGGTCCGTCACATTTGGGGAATTGCTACGGCTCCAGGGCATTTAAAAAGGAACTGCCTGTCCATGAATACGGGAGGCAGGCACCAAGCCCCTGGGGTTTGCCCTAGATGCCGAAAAGGGCGTCATTATGCTAATCAATGTCGGTCTAAGTATGATTTTCAGGGACAACCGATACAGGGAAACCGATCACGGAGCGTGGAGCAGCGATGCGTGCAGACACAAATACCGCAGCCGACGTCTCAACCCCCACGGAGGGAAGCAGCAGTGCCTCAAGTCTCCGGGAGTGCCGGATTGGACCTGGCAACCACCCACACAGTAACGTTACTTGATTGTTCAGTTCACTTGCTGTCGACAAATATTTCGGGACCCTTGCCCCCCAAAACACAAGCGCTGTTGTTAGGAAGATCATCTACCACATTGTCAGGGCTTTTTGTGTTACCTGGGGTTGTTGATTCTGATAGTACTGATGAAATTAAAATTATGGCATGGACCCCGTTTCCTCCCTGCACTGTACCGAAAGGTAGCCGTATAGCGCAATTGATACGAATTCCCACGGGAATGGACTCCCCGGTTCCTAGTCAGCCCCAACAAAGGCGGGGAGGGTTTGGATCTACGCGGAACCCACAAATTTTATGGGTACAGTCTATCTCTCAGAAACGACCTATATGTCAATGCACCCTTATTCGTGGGGGACAACAAGTAGTGCTAAATGAGATTATTGATACCAGGGCTGATATTACAGTAATATCTTTGGCTAAGTGGCCCCCACAGTGGCCTCTGGCCAATGTTTCCCAAACATTGGCAGGAATCGGCGGAACTGGAAGTGTGGAATTAATCCAAATTCAAGGTCCGGAGGGGCATATAGCCTCCGTTAAGCCTTTTGTGCTGCCTGTTCCCATGATTTTATGGGGGCGTGATGTACTGTCCCAGTGGGGAATGTTGTTGAGGAATGGTTAATGGAACAGGGTCACAAGTCTGTGTAGGTGCTGTGCAAGCAAGAAGATTTCTGCTGAGACAAGACGGCGACGAAAGTAAGGAACTTGGTGAAGAGAAGTTGTGGTTAAAGAAATGTAAAAATAAGTAGCTGATGACCGCGAGTACGTGCAGTATGTGAGTGAGTGTAACCTTTTTATCATGTAACCAATAAGAGAATGGCTAGTAGGCATATGTTACAGAAATCATATAAAAGAACCCTGTTAGAAATAAAGATTGAAGACGCTTGCAGGATCTCATATTGAGTGTTCTGTGTCTTCCCTGCTCGAAACTCTCCGCAAAGTGGCGCCCGAACAGGGACTGCAGGGACCAACAGGGACCCACAAGGACTCAGGAACACCAGAGACCAACAGAGACTTACACCTTCCCTGTGGAAACCAGCGGAGAGGAGCAGATCGACGGAAAAGTCCTGCCGTGCAGCCAGCAGGGGACGAAAGCTTGTTTGTGCGGGCACAGAGAAGCCGCGTCTGGAGATTCTAAGAATTCTTCGCCGTCCGTCCGCTACCTCCTCTTCAGAAGTGCTGCATTGAAAACGCTGGCCAGCGTACGTCAAAGGAGAAAGAAAATATGGAAAAAGAGGTAGCTTTACAATTATTACAAAGAATTTTAGAAAAGAAAGGAGCCAATTGTGTTAAACAGTTGGCAGGGCTGGTAGCACTAGGCACAGCCAAAAGATTCTTTGGGGATCCCGGGCAATTGTTTTCTGTAGATGAATGGAGAAAATATGGAGATATGTTATGGGATGCTATTATAGATGAAAAGAAGGAAAGTAAGGAATATAAGAAATTATTGAAACCATGGAGAGAAACCATAAATGCTTTAAAGAGATATCATTGTGAAAAGAAAGTAGCTGCTGTGGCAACAAAAACCCCAAAGGAAGAAATGCCCAGCAAGGGGGTAACAGATAGAGAACCTGGGAAAATTACAATGGATTATAGATATGATGCAATTCCTAATACCTGTGCATCAGTTACGGTGAAGGGGCCAGTGAGATCACCGTCTCCTACTCCTCCAGAACCTACTGCACCTTTGTTAAGTGATGAGGAGGCTGCAGAGGAGGAGGAGGAGGAGGAGGAGATGGAGTTTCCTGATCCTCCACCCATGACACAGTTAGAAAAGTTATCTATATCTTCTAGCGGGAAAGCGGCTGCCAAAAAACAGCTATCAAGAATAGACTGGAGCTCATTAGCTACTCATGCTGCAGCTGAAGGAAATTTTGAAGTAGTTGCTGCTGCCACTGGTATGCAGGCTTTGCCGGTTATTTTTACACCTGTACCAGGAGGTCAGCAAGCTGCCTATCATGCTTTAGACTGGAAACTGTTAATGCAGTTACGAGCAACAGTCAATGAATCAGGGGTACAAAGTGAACCAGTCCAACAATTGTTAAATTACATTTGGAATACACATGTATTAACACCAGAAGATGTTAAAGGGGTATTTTGTATGGCATTAACCCCCTCACAGTTATTGTTGTGGCATGCACACTGGCAAAGGTTGTGTGACATCTCGGCTCAGACAGCACGGGCACACGGGGACCCGTTGGCTGACGTTACAGTGGATCAATTGATGGGCACAGGAGCCTTTGCACATGTGACAATGCAGATGGAAATGGGTCCCGAGAAATGTCTGGAATCCATGCGTTTGGCTCGGGAAGCCCTGTCAAACGTAAGGGAAGCTCCAGCCACTCCATCATATATGTCAATCAAACAGGGAACCCAGGAGCCCTTTGCAGCCTTTGTGGATAGGCTCACAGCAGCTTTGAATAAGGCAAATATGCCTCCGGCTCTAAAAGCTGCACTGTTGCGACAATGTGCCTTGGAAAACTGTAACGCTGCCACCAGAGCTGTATTGGTTACCTTGCCAGCTGATGCACCAATTGAACTAATGTTAGACCGTATGAGCAAGGTCCCTGTAGGTCCACAGGCAATGTTAGTGGAATCATTAGAGAAACTAGGGGAAAAGTTAATTGAAGGTCAGCAACAACAACAGCAAGCCTTTGCAGCCGCCCTTGCACCTTTAAAACCATTAGGGGGCAATAGAGGCTTTAGTGATAGTAGGGGTGGAAAGTTTAAGTGTTATAGATGTGGGAAGCTGGGTCATAAGAGACAACAGTGTAGGGAGCCAGGAGTTTGGTGCCAGAACTGCCGGCAAGACACCCACAGTACCACTGCGTGCCGTCGATCGGGAAACGGGACATCGAGTGCGAGGGGTCGCAGCGCGAAGACACCAATCGCGGCTCCAGCATCATTGAGGGACCACCCTACACCAGCTCCAGAGCCACATCTCAACTCATCTCAGCAGGACAACTATCCCCAGCAACACATGGCAGCCTCGGATTGGACTTGGCAACAGCAGTAGATGTTGCACTTATTGACACTAAACCACAAAGGATTGCTACAAGAGTATGCGGACCAATAATTATAAATGGCAAAAGACAAGGGGCATTGCTGTTGGGACGTTCATCAAGTGGAATAAAAGGAATATTTGTGCTACCTGGAGTAATAGACAGTGACTTTGAAGGTGAAATCTATATTGTAGCACAAACTTTGTTTCCTCCAATTGTTATACCGAAGGGAAGCAAGATAGCACAGTTGGTGCCATTGTTACAATTAACTAAGGGAATGACAACTGGAAATCAACAAACTAGAGGTGACAGAGGATTCGGCTCGACAGGAGGATTAGTGATGTTATCCATGCCTCTTACAGAAAGACCAATAACAACAGTCACTCTGGAAAATAAAGGGGAGAGAGTTATTTTACAAGCTTTGTTGGACACTGGAGCTGATATTTCTATCATTAACAGACATTCTTGGCCAAAATCATGGCCAACAAGGACTGTTGCTGGAGGCGTGGAAGGAGTTGGAGGAACAGTTAGTATTCAACAAAGTCAGGATAGGATTGTAGTTTATCTGGATGGAAGAAAAACCAATGCCACAATTACTGTAATCTCCTTGCCTCATGGAGTTTCAGCCCTGATTGGGCGAGATATTCTTCTCCAGTTAGGAGTAAGATTGACAACTGAGTCACCTTTTTAGGAGCAGTCACTGATTGGACTTTCCCGATTCCTTTAGTTTGGACAAATGATGAACCTGTCTGGATCAAACAGTGGCCGCTAAGGAAGTCTGGAGCAAGCAGAAATGTTAGTAGATGAACAGTTAGCATTGGGACATATTAAACCTTCACAAGATTGACCTTCAACAGAATATGTGGATTACTTGGGCTAACAAGACAGGACAGGATTCATTTTGTCTATCATTAGCTACCCCGTCTGATCCATTTCATACGTGTTTAATTGGGGTCCCTTTAAAAAAAACATGAAAGGATTTGAGCCTTGAACGACAACCAAAATTTATGATGATCTAAATCAAGCAAAGACTGATTTCTGTACCATTTGGTCTAGATTAACCAGATACAATTGGTGTGACATATTAAATATCTCCATAAATCCTTTAGGAGCCCAGACACATAGCATTATTAAAAAATTGAATGTTACTGGTATAAAACCTCAGGAACTTGATATTTTGGGGTCTATACCTGGAGAATATTGTTTAACTTTCGGAAATTATCAAAGTAAAAATTTGGTTAAAATCAAAAACTTTAAACCTGAAAAGCCGAGAAAAGATAGTGTCTGGATTACCCCTAAATCTTTTTGGTATTATAACATTACTAGTTATTGTAATAGTTGGAACTGACCCATAACCGGGTATGACAAAGTGAAAAAGACAAAAATGTTACCACCAGGGATATTTCTTATTTGTAGGGATCGTGCTTGGCCAGCCATACCTGCAAAAGCACAAGGGGGACCATGTTATCTTGGCAAATTAACGTTGTTTGCCCCCAGCATTCATCAATTGTTAGATATGAGTATTATAAGTCACAAATCTAAACGTGTCAGACGTGATATATATCAATTGGGACCTGAATGTAAAGATAATGTGGAATTGTGGGAACGTCCGACTGTTATTTTAGCATCTCTTTTTACACCTCAAGTTGCCTCTGCCAAAACACTAACCCAATTAAAGCAGCTAGCTTGTTGGACAGGAAAACAAATTAATATTACCTCTAAAATAATAGATGAACTCATTACTGATGTTGATAGTATACGGCATACCTTGTTGCAAAATCGAGCTGCCATTGATTTTTTGTTGTTAGCACAGGGACACGGTTGTGAAGAGTTTGAAGGAATGTGTTGTATGAATCTTTCTGATCACTCTGAATCTATTCATAAGAAACTTTCTCAATTGCAAGATAACATGAAAAAGCTTATTGTAGTTGCAAATCCTGTTGATGACTGGTTTGAGAAATGGGGAATTACCAGTTAGTTAAAAACCTTGATGAAGGAAGGCATTCGGTTTTTTGTTATTGTTATTATTGTATTTGTTATCATTTGTTGTGCTTTTTCTTGTATGAAGAAGGGTTTAGAATCGGTTGTAAAACAGGTTTGCATTGTTCAACAAAAAGAAAAAGGGGGAATTGTTGAGGAATGGTTAATGGAACAGGGTCACAAGTCTGTGTAGGTGCTGTGCAAGCAAGAAGATTTCTGCTGAGACAAGACGGCGACGAAAGTAAGGAACTTGGTGAAGAGAAGTTGTGGTTAAAGAAATGTAAAAATAAGTAGCTGATGACCGCGAGTACGTGCAGTATGTGAGTGAGTGTAACCTTTTTATCATGTAACCAATAAGAGAATGGCTAGTAGGCATATGTTACAGAAATCATATAAAAGAACCCTGTTAGAAATAAAGATTGAAGACGCTTGCAGGATCTCATATTGAGTGTTCTGTGTCTTCCCTGCTCGAAACTCTCCGCAGAATGTCCATTCGGACCCATTTTTAGGTGGGGCCATTGAAGTGCGCGACACTCTAAGATTAACCTGGAAAACCAATACCCCTATTTGGGTAGATCAATGGCCCCTACCACTGGAAAAGCTTCGCGCCCTCCAAGAATTAGTCACGGAACAGTTAATGAAAGGACACATTGTGCCTTCTACTAGCCCCTGGAATTCACCTATTTTTGTTATTAAGAAAAAAACTGGCAAGTGGCGCTTGCTCCATGACCTTAGAAAAATTAATGATGCTATGGAAGACATGGGAGCCCTACAACCAGGACTCCCGTCCCCCTCTATGATTCCTCGAGACTGGCATTTAACTGTTATTGACCTCAAAGACTGTTTTTTTAATATCCCCCTGCATCCAAATGATGCTCCTAAATTTGCTTTTTCAGTTCCAAGCGTCAACATGCAAGCCCCATTGCAAAGATACCAGTGGGTTGTACTGCCACAAGGAATGAAAAATAGCCCCACGATATCTCAATGGTATGTAGCTAAAGTGCTTAGTCCTGTTAGGACCGCAATGTCCAGTGTCTTACTGTACCACTAAATGGATGACATCCTGGTGGCTGCACAACATCATGAGGTCCTGGAGAAAGCTGTAGCCCTTGTCACGGCTGCCGTTAGTTCGGCAGGCCTCTGTATCGCACTGGAAAAAATTCAGAAAATACCACCATGGAAATATTTGGGCTGGCGCATAAGGGCTCAAACTATAGTTCCTCAAGCTTTACAGATACAGACAGATATAAAAAACTTGCATGATGTGCAAAAATTGCTGGGAACAATCAATTGGGTCCGATCGCTGTTGGGAATTTCTAATGCGGACTTAGGTCCTCTATTTGAACTGTTAAAAGGAAGCACTGACTTGAGTTCCCCCCGCAGCCTTGGCCCAGAGGCTATCGACTCTTTGCAAAAAATTGCCACAGCAATTGCTCATAGGCAAGTACATCGCTGGGCTCCTGAGTTACCTTTTTATCTAATTATTTTGAACCCTGCTCGACAGCCTCATGCCCTAATGTTTCAATGGGATCCTCAGAAACCAGACCCACTGTTAATTATCGAATGGGTTTTCCTGTCAAACCAACCTACGAAAACTCTCTTGACACAACATGAGATGTTTTCCTTTTTGATCATTAAAGCCAGGCAACGCTTGTTAACATTATCAGGAGTAGATTTTGTATATATTTGTTTACCAGTGACAAACATATACTTACAGTGGCTTTATCAGCAGTCAGATGCCTTTATTATGGCATTGGCAGGCTATACGGGTCAACTTACATCTCACCCACCTCCACATAAGCTGTTTAATAGTAATTTTTCCCTGATATGCAAACCAAAAAGGAGTGATTTGCCATTACAAGCTCTCACTGTATTTACGGACGGGTCCGGGAAATCACATAAATCAGTCATCTTATGGTGGGATGACCAGCAAAGGCAATGGAACTCAGACATAGAAACCGTCCCCGGTTCTCCTCAGATAGTAGAATTGACTGCGGTCATTCGAGCTTTACGGAGATGGTCTATACCGCTTAATATAATTACTGATTCTGCTTATGTTGCAGGAATTGTTAACGAGCTGAAACATCTGTACTGCGTGTACTCGCGTTCTGACTTATTTGCTTTATTACAAGAGCTCATTTTTCTTTTAGATTCGCGCCCTCATTATCATTAACCAATCTGTGAATGCTTAATGTATCTGTAAATGCTTAACGTAGAATTTGGACCAATCAGCTTAGAACACGCTAGCCTGAACAAGTATAAATGTATGTGAAGAATCATAATAAAATTGACATTTTGCTTGCATCAAGCTGTGTCCCGTCTCTCAATCGCGGCACTACCACACAAACTCCTGCTAATAAAAGCCTGCAGGCACCTGCTGGCAAGTTAAAGCACCTTGTTCCTGACACCAGCATTCAGAGAAAGCCACTTTTTTTCCACCTTGAAGCGTGGCTGGTAGCCCGAGAGCAGTGACAAGCCACAGCCGCTGGCAGCCCGTACAGCACAGATATTAACTCATTTTCCCTCAAACTTCTTTTATCTTCTTCCACGTACGCTTCCTATGCTGTTGCCTCACAATGGCATATTTGGCCTGCTCTTGTCCCTGAATTGTTGTTTTCTTGCTTCCTGAATTGGAGATTTTAGACAATCTGTGGGATGGGTCCAGGGTTTTGTTCTGATTTATCTTGAAGATTTTATAAACACAGTGCACCGTTACAATCTATCTCTAACACATATATACCAAAAGGAAGGACTGACCTGACACTGCAATAACAGATAAAACAGACTCCTCTCTCTCCAACTGAGAGAAGGCACCTTGGGTATTTGGCCTGACTAAAGTGAAGAAACTCAAAATTGTCATAAGGTAACAGTGTTGACTTTTCCAAGAGTTTGCTCAATCGGTGTCAACTAAGTGGTTAGAAAAAGAATGTTGGAGGCTGACTTCTATTGGGAAATCAATTTCTACAGTCCTGTTCAGCCAGAAATCAAAAGGGTGGCTTTCCGCCTGAGCCTTTAATTGTATTTAATTCTGATATGGAATTATGGTTTCCTCCAAAAAAGTTCCTTTTTCACAGTCCTCTTTTCGATCAGGTACTGGAGTTTTATTTTAAATAAATTTACTGCAAGCAGAGATCCCCTTTGTTAAAGCCAATTCAAATTAGGCCATTTAAACATTAACGACCGCTTGTATTCTCCATAACTCTCTGTCCATACTTACTTCATTATAAATTGGCTGTTGCAGAAGTGAAGTGCTACAGCCTCGTTTAACAGCTTACAAGTAGTAATACATGGAATTTCTGTAGAACACTTGCAGTTCCCAGCCTGGTCTGCCACCTGCTGAGCAAAGTGTACTGGCTCTCACTGGATGACCTTTTGGAGTGGAGAGGGGAAAGAGCAAAAAATCCCATTCAGTTTATCTGAAGAGAATTTTTAAAAGACATTCTAAAGTTACAGTTCCTTACCAGTGGTGGGTATTGATTGTCCTTGGGGGCCCATATGACTTGCTAATGCTGGGTGTCTTTGCACAGGAACCTGACAGCCCTTGTGAATAAACGCAGACAGTTGGAAAATAAGCTCTACTGAAATATAAGAATCGTTGCCTATGTTGAAATAAAGCTTACCTTCTCTTCCAACGAACTGCTGATGGACAGAGAGAAAGATGTAGAAGGTTCAGCAGCCAGTCACCAGAGCAGCAGGAGGCGTAACACTCATGATTGGTGGTGGAGGCGGTGGCAGTAGCGGCTGCTGCTGCTGCTGTTGCTGCCGAATCTGCTGACACAGCCTTTTTGCGTAGCCAGTTCCATTTCTGTAGTTGTTCACAGCCTAGAGGCAGAAAAACATTAACAAAAAGGGTAAGATGAAACTTCAGCATACGTATGAACAAAAGCCTTCACAGAGGAAAACTGCTTGTATATTCCTGTAAGTGCTATCAGTCCTAAAAGAAACCAACAAACAGATATATGAAACCAATATACACATCACATGAAACACTGATACTAATGACTGATAACTCAGAGTAACTATTTAATGTGCTTCAGTGTTAACACTGAATTTGAAAGCAAGGCAATCATGTTAAACAAAAGCGTGACCTTAATTTGCCAGGTTGTCTCTAAAGAGTTGTAAGCTTCTGTGACAGCAACAAATAATGTATTTGAAAAGTAAATTTAGCCTTACTGATTTACGCCTTGCTTAAGGAGATGTAAATTAGTATCTTCTTCCCTTTCAGCTTTCTACAAATAGCCTTTTCTTACAAGCACTCTATGATAATGTCATCACATTACCTCGCGTAGGCACTTATTGGCAATTAAAGCATCAGGCGAAACATCCGTCTGATGCCGTGTTGGGCACGTATCTTCCTCAGATTCCAGCAATGCTGTTCTAATACCTCTGTATAATTAGAATAATCAAAATAGTATTTAGCCAAACTAAGGAAGTTTTCCGGGTTCTCATCAATTATAAAAACACACATATGATTAATGGTGAATATGGTCTTGAATTGAGACCATGAAGCTAGAAATGTTCAACAGTGTAAAAAATTTCTAGTATGCAGCAAATAACTATACAGTTTTGATATTTCACTAGTGTGACATCTGAAGATGTAGCATAGGCTGTGTCTTGATGTTTCAACTAGTCTCTTTCCCACCATCTAGTACAGTGCGAAGTCCCCAACCTCAAGGTTAATGAATAAAACATGTCTCAAAAAACCATGAGTAGGTTTGAGTTCTGAAGGTTTTAACCAACTCTCCCGTGGAGAAGAATGTGGATTAAATGCCTAACTCTCCGCTTCTTGCAGACCACCAGAAGTCCCCAGAGTTGCCTATATAATTTTGTATGAGAGAAAGGGCTGTGGACAAACTAAACACATTCAATACCTAACATTGTAATCACCTGCAGAGTTAGCCACTCTTCTCATACTCGTCCTTCCGCATGTAAAGAAGATTTAGCTAGACACGTAAAAAGGGGGAAAAGCTTCCTGGCTTTCTTTTCCCCTTTATACGAGAAGAGCACTTTCATATTCAATTCGTATTAAATATTAAATAGAACTGGTAACAAAGTTATTTCTTTCTGCTTTCAGAAGATCAGATGTGATGTTTTGAATCAACAAATATGGGAGTAACACTTACTTTCATCACAATAACTGTTTCCACAGCAGGGAATAACAGCTGCATCAGTCATTAGACCCTTACAAATGAGACATAACGACTCGTCTGGAACAGGATCATCGGAGGAGGAGGAGGAGGATGGCTCCTGTGGTAAAAAGGGAGGCTTTTCCTTCTTTTCTCTAGCAGAAGCTTCCCTGGAGGAAGGGTGGGGAAGGAAAAAGAAACAAGTTAAAGATGGGTAAAGGAAAACTTTTCCAAGCTTTGGATTTTACCAAAGGAGGAGAAGAGATGGAATTCTGCTCACTCCACATTAGCCTTCTAAAACACAGGTGCTTAGTTTAAACTCCTTTTCTACAGCCACAACACTAGAAGAGGGAGGGGGGAACAATCTTCTTTCTGCAGAACTCTCCCATTCATTGGATCAACTAAGAAAGAAGCTCAGACTAGGAAAATATGTTTTTGACAGCTAGAAATCAGGCAAAATGAATCCCACCTCTCCTCTGCCAGAGGATAAATGTAAATTGCAGGCACAGGATAAAGGTAGTCTCCGAGTAATGACATTTTCTAAAAGGAAGACAACTATGTTACAGCTTCTACAAAAGGAGATCCATGATGGAAAACCAAAAGTGCTACCAAGTGCATTTTAAAACAGCCACTCTTGTCAGCACACGGTAGTATCTTCTCAGTTTATAGCAACAGGAAAATGTCAGTCAGTTTCACACATGGGATTTAATAGAAGTCAGAAGGGGAGGAAATCTCAGTCCAACAGCTACCTGCTGAATTTGGCAAGAAGCCTTTCAAACAGAAAACAGAAGCAAAATGAGCTTTCAAGGAGAACGACTCCACTGTAAACACTACTGAAATGTTTTGCAGAAATGCAGATTCTTAGCATACCGCAAGTTTAGCCAACTTCCAGGGGCATGAGCAGTAGGACCACCCTCTTTTAATATTAGAAAGTAACACAGATTTTCAGGTTAAGGTACAGTGACAGTGCTTCCTCCCTTGGAATGACAGATGCCTGCCAACTGGGTTGCATTGCCACTCAGATTTTTATGCGTGATTTCTCTCCTTCACTTTTTGGTCAGTTCGCTTAGTTCCATACTTCGGCATTAATAGTTGGTATTGCATATTTTCCAGATCTTGTCAGCATAGCACCCTTCGTATTGGGATCCTTCACCTTTGTCATGAAACTCTGTGGAATTCCGGTGCTCTTTTTAACTCTGGGAACAGACTCAAATTTTTTGTCCTGTTCAAGAAAAGAGAGGGAGATGTACCTCAAGACCCACACTTAAAATGACATGTCCCTGATTATTTTAAGCAGCAAAAGCCTTTAATCCTCTCCTTTTACCTAGCGTAAGGGTTGCTCAACTGAAGTAGTTATTTTCCTACAGGATATAGCTAGGATGTTCCAAAGGCTTGAACAGGGTTTTGAACTCCAGCAACATTCTTTGGCTTAACTTCAGGTTGCTTAAGGCTGACATATGCCTTAGCTCACCATCCACTCAGAGAAGAGACAAACCCGCTGCTCCTCCTCCAAAGCACAAGTCAGAGTGAGAGCTTAATCTTGTGCTCTGAATCAGTCACTGGAGAAACCTACACTCACCATCTATAGGTGAAGGTTGAATTCATACCTCACACGTATACCTTCAGTGACTAACATGAAATGGCATCAATGCTCAACCAGGGACTTAGTCTAATTAAAACACGCAAATATGCAACAGATGGGGTCAAGAGAAATGTCTTGGTTCGATACAAAATAATAAAAACTGTGAACTGGCATTAAAAAGAGTGGAAAACAGAAAAATTTCCAGTAATACTGAAGTATATAAAAATATGCATGAAGGTTCATAGAGAAAGATCTATGGACGTATTTAATGTCTACGACCTAGAAAGAAAATTCCACCTTTATAATTCCAGCTTCCCCTTGAATTTGGAAGGGCTTTGCAACATTGCCATATAACCTCTGCCTTTCACCCCAAGCGAAACAATTCTTAATATGAGTGTTCATGTATTTGTAATGTAACTGTGAAGTTATAACCATTAAAAACTAGGGTAACACCAGAAGTCCCCCACAATCATACCCCATTTTTCGAGCAGTTCTTTATGTAGTGGCCAGGTCTTCCGCAACGAAAGCAAGTATATGATGGTGGAGTCGGATCCAAGGGTTTCTTCATGTAACTAAAAGGTTTGAGAGGGAAAAAAGAAAAAGGTAGGCACGTGTCTCTCTTGTTAAAACACACATCTCTGCAATTTTCCCATAATCTTCAAAGAACAGATTGGACATGATCAACACTTACTTGACTGGATCGTATTCATGGCAGGACTGTACCATCAAAGCTTTTAGTTCATCTTCTCGGAAGCACTGGCTTCAGCCAGACTGGCAGTCTGTTTCACAGGTAATTATTTGACACGCACATTAGAAACACATTTAAACCCACACAGCCAAAGACAACACCACTCACCCCATCCTGTAAAGAGCAGCACAGTGCTACCTGAGGTTGCATGAAAACAGCAGCTTACATAAAATATAGCTGTACTGAAGATGTTCTGGGGAGTCCTTACGCCATTACAGGGTGTTTATGTGCCTGTTAACTTACTTGGAAAGAGCATCCTAGGGCACTCAAAACCTTAGGCTCTCTTTGCGCCTTCCCTAAAGACTTGTGTAACTAATCCAATTTTCTGCCAAGTGGACTGAGGCCATGTGCAGCAAAAAATTACACTACCCAGAATTTTTATGCTGATTTTTAAGCTCCAGACTGGTTGAAAGAGAAGACATCCACTGTATGCTTAATTGAGAAAGATGTATGCAAGGATCATTATTTAATTCAATTTTGCAGCATTCAAAGGCACACAAATTAAGAGTTGGGGAAGTTGCTTTTGCTTGCTGAAATTCAGCTTCCGATACAGAAGCATGGTGTAACCTTCAGGTGCACAATCTCTCTTAAATCCTCCACAGAGCTGACGGGGATAGGCACGTCTTGTGTCCCTGAATATCTGGGACTAGGAAAAGGCCTTCTCAGAACGTGTCTTCACGGCCTTAAAAAGGATGAGCTATCCAGCAACCACCCTTACCATGCGTATTCTAAGAGAAAAAGAAATACTGGCAACACTGTTTATCATGGGGAGGAGGAATACAGCTGGAAAACTGTGAAGAAAACCATGGAACAGCAACACAGGATTCTGGCTGCGATGTGTGTTATTTCATGAAAAATGACTTGAAATAAAAAATGATGGTTGGTGGGAGTTGTGCGTAGTAAACTGTAGCTGGAGTAGGTTCAGAATACTTTAACCAGGGAATTAGAAAGATATTTTGAACATTGGCAGATATAATACAGATAGTAATTCAGAAGCAGAGCACAAAAAAAACAACACAGCTCCTAAGGGAAGATTCATAACGGCCTCTTTCATACACACAGCATTTCTTTCTGTGGAGGCAAGAGCAGGCTGAAAACCACAGAAGACGGCCAGGAAGAGCAGAAAATTCACGGCAGTAAATACACAAGCTGCAAAGCATGTTCTAGCTTGACCTCACACAGGGTCACATGTACCCTCACTTCCCAAGAGTCGGTGTGACGGGTACACTCGATCCTATAATCAAACTAGCCGTAGTTTGGTAAAGGCTCCAAAGGAGGTAAAGGCCTGAGCCATAGCCAGGCCAAGAACTCCTCTAGTTTCAATCTCTTCTCTGAAAACCCACAAAGGAGCCGAGTGACCCAGTGAGCACCGCTGCCTATCACCTTGGAACACTCATCATGCGATTAACACAGGAATAGTGGGTGGCTTTTCCAAGACTCATTTATCAAGGAGCAAAGAAAGTTGTGGGCACAAGGAGTCTCATCCATACCTTTCCCATGGCATGTGATTTGACTAGGAGCCAGCCACTTTATCCCATAAATATGACAGCCTAAGGGAGCCTTCTTTCAGCTCTCCCTCCTAGACAATGTGGCTGCACGGCAGTGATCTCCCCTTGAGCTGGGACGCCTCTCAAGGTTGCTCCTCGAGGCAGAGAGACCTGTTCTCAATGGCAGATCTTTGCTAAGTGACTGACAGCATGCTGAATTCATACTAAGGAAACAGTACTAATCCATGTAGCTACTTAATATTAGCTATTATAAACTTTGTACAGATAATTCCATTAGACATAAACTGTTGTCCAACTCTGAGACTAAGATTGGACCGAGCCACACCTAGGCTCCATGAGGAGTTTAGAAAGCAAGGGGGTCCCCTCTGAACCTCGTGACTCAACGGGAGGGTCTTCCTTACCCTTTTGCATCTCCGGTCTCTGTGTGAATCCTTCCAGCTCGATTCTAACTCAGTTCTCCTTCCTACGTGTGAGATATGTTCATCTGATTCGTGTCAATATAAACAATGCTAGGACCGCATAATAAAATGTGACCCTCACTGTCTATGTAATCTTTAGCCATTTTGTCGATCCCTGTGTAACTGCAGGCAGGGAGGAGACAGATGATATGTACATAGTTCATTCTTTTTTTTTGCCAACCCAAAACCGGTTCTGTTGTTAACTATCCTAGAAGAGAACTGAGGCATTTGGATGTGCACTTGTCTTCAGGGATTGCAGTGCTTGGGATCTTGATGGGCCATTTGTTGTGTGTATTTGTTTTGGGGGGAGGTGTCTGTTGTAGACTTGTTTGGGTTCTGGTGATCGAGGCAGGTGCTGTGAAAGGTATCCGCGGTTACACAGGATGTCTGCTGTCTGGCACGAACAGTGGGGAGCCTGGTCAGAGACAAGTTTCTAAGCTCCCACACAACCAGGAGATGGAGAAGAACATGCCTAATATGAATATGTAACGAACGTTAGACTATAAAAGAAGCTGTCTTGTTTTTCACGGCCCACCTTGTGGTAGAGCAGAAGCTCCCAGCGCTGTTTGCTTGCCTTTATTCATTTAATAAATTGTTAACTTTGTTTAAAATCCTGTTTGGGACAAAATTCATTTACAACAGTACGTGTCTTCCATGCAGTAATTAATAAGGCCGTCCAACTTACTGAACCTCGGGAAACCACTGTCAAACTTTGTTAAATTCCCCAAATTTACTGAACTCTGTCAAATTATTATTTTACCGCAATAAAACACACTGACGCTTGTCTCCTTCTGAGCGAGGTGCATTCCGCCCCTGGGCGAGAGATTGGCGCAGCTGCCAGGATCCTACATCAGGGCGAGCGGTTGGCTCAGCCAGCAGGATCCTGAATCTGGACTCGCGACAGCCCACAGCACAGCCTGCGTGGGGCGAAAGGCATGCATCAGACCTCGGGGCCATCAGACCCACAGGGAGGCCTGGGGACAGCAAGGGCACCTGCTGTGTCCCCACCAGAGCTGCCGGCTGGAGAGGAGGCCGCCCTGCCTTCCCCTGGCCCGCGGACATGAAACGCTGACCTCCAGCTCTCAGGGCTCGGGCTGGCAACCCTCGGGGCAGCAACAGGAACCGCTCTGACCCTGGTCGTGGGGCCGTCCCTGGGGCTGAGCACTCAACTGAGCCTTGGCAGGGCCCTCGGGTGATCACCGAGGTCTCCCCTCAGGCCCCTCCACCCTGGCAGATACCTGCTGCTGCTCCTGCAGCTCCCCTGGCCCTTTCCCTGGACCCCCCTCACCCCACCTGCCCCCAGCCCATCTCTCCCCCATTTCTCCTCAGGCTGCTCGGCCTCTGCCCCCTCCGGCCATGCCCCAGGCCGGCTGTGACTGACTGGCTGCCTCCAGCTCCGCTGATTGGCTCAGCCATGGCCAATAGCACAGCTGTTGCTGGGCGGGCAGGGGCCGCCTCTCCTCACAGAGCCCGCCCACCCCCGCCCAGCTGCTCCTCAGCCAGCCGGGGCACTGGGCCTGCAGAGAGATGACCTTTGGGAAGGGCCCTTCGGTCCAGAGCTGTTCCCTCAGCAGCGCTTGCGAGGTGTGCGTGCAGCTCTGCCGTCCCTCAGTGCTGCTGTGGGGTCTGCGCCTGCTCGGAGAGGGAGGGAGGGAGAGGAGCTGCCCTGCGTTTGCTCCGGGTCGGCAAATCTTTCCCAAAAGGCGCGTCTGTCTGCGCTGCCAGCCAAAGCCCTGGGCAGGAGGAGCTCCGTGACCGGAGCCCAAACCCCTTACAAATCCCCCAATCCCCTCAGAGACCCCAAACCCCTCAAATACCCTCACGGATCCTCCCAAACACCTCAGAGACCCCAACAGCCCCTCACAAATCCACTCACAGACTGCCGAAACTGCTCACAAATCCCCCCCATCCCCTCACAGATACCACCAAACCCCTCAAATCCCCTCATGGATCCCCCCAAACCCCTCAGGGACCCCAACATCTCCTCACAAATCCCCTCACAGACCCCCCCCCATCCCCTCACAGACCCCCACAAACCCTTCAGAGGCCCCAACATCCCCTCACAAATCCCCTCACAGACCCCCCAAACACCTCAGACACCCTGCCAAATCCCCTGAGACCCCAACATCTCCTCACAAATCCCCTCAACACCTCACAAATCCACTTACAGACCCCCCCATTGCCTCACAGACCCACCCAAACCCTTCAAATCCCCTCACAGACCCCCCCAAACCCCTCAGAGACTCCAACATCCCCTCACAAATCTACTCGCAGACCGCCCAATCCCCCCAGAGACTCCAACATCCCCTCACAAATCTACTCACAGACCGCCCAATCCCCCCAAACCCCTCAAATCCCATCACAGACCCCGCCAAACCCCTCAGAGACCCCAACATCTCCTCACAAATCCCCTCACCACCTCACAAATCCACTCACAGACCCCCCCGAAACCCTTAAAATCCCCTCACAGACCCCACTAAAAACCTCACAGACCCCAATATCCCCTTCACAAATCCAGTCACGGACCGCCCAAACCCCTCGCAAATCCCCCCCCAAACCCCTCACAGACCCAGACATCCTCTCACCGACCCCCTCACCCCCCACCCGCACTGACCAGGCTGCAAGCACACATTGCTAGCTCAAGTCCAGCTTCTCATCCACCAGCGCACCCCGCAGCTTACTCGCTGGCAGGGCAGCATGGGAACAGAGTAGGCCTTGGGGCCATGCAAGCAGCCTTCAGCAATAGCTAAAACGTGGGTGCGCTACCAACACTGGTTTGGTCACACATCCAAAACTCGGCACCATATGTGCTGCTAGGAAGAAAATTAACTCCATCCCAGCCAAAAGAAGAACAATGGTGTCTCTGTTATGGCTCGATAGCAGCTTGGTGCTACTCTGCGTTTTATTTCTGGCTTTGCCTTATGTGGTGTATTTGGCATGCACGCAATGGAGGGGCTGGGGCTGGTATTGCCCTACACAGTACCCCTGTCCTGTGCACTGCAGGACAAAGCTGGCACAGGGAGCAGAGGTGGGGATGATGACCTGTTAACGAGCCCCTTTGGTGCCTCTGTGGCTCAGAATTTAGCAGGACAGTCCCACCAGGGAAGCTGGGCTCCCCCAGCCTGTTGGTGGGTCCCATGCCCAGCTCCCTGCCTGCTGACATCGTGGGCATCCTGGTCCCTGTGTGCCCTGATACGAAATTCGGCCCAGGATTAGTGAATCCCTGGGTCTTCTGCCATTACGACCTGGACAATTGTGCTACTGATCTGTATTTATTGCTGTGCCATTACTCGGACACAAATGGTCGATCCCTGAAGCTGTCCGTCAGGAGTCTGTCATTGTAGCCCAAGCCCATACCCTGGCGGGGCTGGCTCAGGCCCTTGCAGGAGGGCTGGTGCGATGGGCTTGGGGTGCGGGCAGGTGGCTTCAATTCCTCTGGGGGCTCGAGGTCTCTGGGCTGGTCCCGCAACAGCCGGCTGGCTGAGTTGGACAGCCATGAGGGCCGGGGTGGAGGCGGACGGGCCGGGCGGCTGTCTGGGCTGGCGGAGGCCCGTTCCCTACTGCTGTGTGGCAGGCGGGCCGGTCTTCCAGGCACAGGTGATGGCTCTTGCTGTCGGGTCCAGCTCTCCGGGGTGCTGGGGCGGCTGCTCCAGCTGTCCAGGCCCGAGGAGCAGCTGCTGGTGTCGGACCGGGCTCGCGAAGCTGCAGAGAGGCGCCTGCGGAGAGAGGAGGCTGCTGAGGCCCCACCACGACTGTGAGGCCGGGCGGGTGTGAGGGTGCGGGGCAGCACTGGGCGCCTCACGGGGTGCGGATGCCTGGCTGCACATGGGAGCTGTGGGTATGGAGAGCTCCGTGCAGAAAACGGGGCACCCCGCACCCCTCGTCTGGGGCTCTGCTCGCCTGCCCACGGCTCGTCTCCTCTCGGCCCTGACCATCCTGACCTGCCTGCTCTGCACGTGCCTGGAAGGAGACCTGCCCACGACAGACCGAGGGGACCAAAGCTGGGCACAGCACTGCAGGGCCAGGAGAGCCTCCTGTTCTCCTTTCTCAGTGTGCCTGGCAGAGACCAGCACTCGGCTCCCCTGCCTGTCCCTGACCAGACAAGGGCACAGCCTCGGCTCTCTGTTCAGTGAGGTGCTCTCCATCCTCTCTTCAGAATACGTATCCAAAGAGATAACGTACCCCTGCACAGAAAAAAACCCTGCCTGTGCTGAGAACACACACGCTGGCAGTGCTCAGGTGCAGATGGGACAGGCTGACTCTGTCTCCAAGGCAAGGCCGAGAGCTGGGAAGGTTCCTCACCACGGTCTCAGTTGCTGGGACACCCTGGCCGAGGTGAACCTCTGGGACTTACGGCATCACCTAACAGGGTGATTTCTGCTGGCAGGTTCGCTGGCAGGAAGATGTCACTATTGCGCTTCTCACTTTCTATGGCAATGTCATCCCTCGTTTTTCTTCCTGACCTTGCTCATCCTACGTCTGTCGCTGGGTCTGCTCTCGTCGAGGCAGGGTCACTTTTAACTAACACTTGCCACAGGAGGAAGGGGTTTCACAAAAGAGTGCCCATGAATTGAGAGGGCAGTTAAAACATCTTACAGCACAAATCTCAGTGGAGTTTGGCCAGTAACTGTCTCGGCACTCCAGAATACCCTACCTCTAAATGCTTCATGGCGAATAGCAGCCATCTAATACAGAAGTTTGGCAAAAAAACCTCCCAACAACTCACCGTCGTCTCTTCCTCCACAGACAGATCACACAACACAATATCATCCCAAACAGCACGGAGCCCAAGACCGCCACGGCGCCTTCTATGCAGTAGTACCGGAAATCTTGAGGATCCATAGCATTTGTGTTTCTCTTGCCATCCACATCTGGAGAAACAATTCTGTGCATTAGTGTGTCCTGCACGCTACTGGTAATCTCACAGGAGGTCTGACATTGCCAGGAAATGTTCTTTCTCACTTTGTTAGCATCTCTGCACCAGCAAACATGCTGGGGCTGCAATGTTTCCTTGGTTTCAGCAGAAGCAAAGGAAACTCCCAAAGCCGTTGCAAATCAATGCACTCTGGAGCCTCTCTTTCTCCTCAGAGCTTTGCTTACACTCTGGCATGGCCGTAATCCAGTTTTCCCAGTGTCCCCCTTCTCAGCCACCCTTCACATGTGCACACAATTTCTTTTGCGCTCACCCACTTTCACTCCCCAAGGCTTGCTAGTGGTGCTGCCTGGAGGCTCTCTCTGACCCTTTGGGACAAGTTGTCCCACTGAACAGAACTCATGAGGCCAGATGGAGAGCATGTGGGGGAGCTCAGCTGTTTGACCAATCGCCTCTTGGAGTAAGACAGACAAAAAGCATCCCTGCATCAGGGAGTGCCGTCCCCAGCTCTCTCCCCAGCCCATCACCCACACCCTGAGGGGATGGAGTCGGACCCTCTCAGGAGACACCTGAACCTTGCTCTCCTACTTTGCCTTTTCTCCAGCATGGGCACTGTTTGCATGCCCCCAGGTTTCAGGACTTGTCTTCCCCTTATGGCCCCCTCCAAGACTGCTAATTACCTGCATTCTTTGGAGAAAATTCATATCTCCTGGCGTGGTGGGCTTCTCCAGGGCTGGACAGCACTGCCACTGCCAAGAATCAGAGAAAGGTAAAGCCTCAGCATGGCTCAGGCACAGAAGATGCAGGAGGGTGGCACAGGTTCCCTCTAAGCCCATGCCCGATCCGTCAGTGAATCCCTTTGGACCTCAGGTCACAGGAGGGATCCCCCTCTGTTGTGCTTAGGGGGACTCAGGGCAAGCTCTGGGATGCAGGTATTGCAGGAGGCACATTCAATTTAAGAGTCGTATTTCCCATCATCTGCTGAGGGTGGTTCAGATGGCCTCACCCCCAAAATGGCAAAGTTCTGAAATATCCTGTGAACAGGGTGCGGTGGGAGGTGAGCATCTCACTGCATCCACAGAGGGTAACGAGTGAGTGTCTCTCTGGCACACCGATGGCAGTAACCTCCACACCCCAGAGATGACAGGCATCCTCAGAGAGCCGTTGCTGGCTTCGTTTAGAACACTCGCTCTGTACTAATAGTTTGGCTGCTGACAAGATGTGCAGTAGTGGGCACCAGGGGAAGAGGCTGCAGACACACAGTGATTTTGATTCATGACACTGGATGACTGAAGGACAGCAATTACCTGGCACTGTTGATTGAACTGCCCCTGCTTTTTCGTCAGAGACTGGCACTGCGTGACTATCTCCTTCCTGAAATGCCTCCTTCTCCGCAGTCTCACGGTCCATCTCTTTAGAAAGAAAGCGGCTCAGTTTAATTAGAAGTAACCGTTCCTCGTCAGAAACGTGGTATCTTCAGGAGGCAATACTTCTCAAAATACATTAATAACGCTTAGAAACAAAGCCTGGGCATTTGGGGGTGCACCTAGTCACTAGTCCAAATGACGTGTCATTCATGGAGAAAAATTTAAGCGCTAGACACTTTCCAGTTTACCAGGAGACAGCAAATCCTGACCTGCTGAGATTGCAGGGGATTGCATGTGACCTTGTTCACATTCCACTTAGTGCATTTCTGGCAAACTGCAAGATGATGGTAAATTACTTCCCTCAGAGAAGACAGGAAGATGCTGTAACCAGTTCAGCTGGGGAAAGAGTCCTTCTGAGAAGCATTTCCCATCATACCAACTCCACCACATGGTAAGGGTAACAGACACTCATGGTGGACTGAACCGCAAGCTCTTGCTACCACATTCTGGGCACTTTCACAAGTGGCAGTGAAGAGCCCACAGTCCCCCAAAACAAGAGGAAAACCACAACCAAGTTATCTAAAACACAAGTAGAAACAGACAGGCAGACCACCCGACACCGAATTCACAGCCCTTCGTTTTAGCTGCCTTCAAGTCAGGTGTCTGGCCTTCAGCTGGGTGTCCAGCTTTCGCCTGTCCCTGACCCCGAGGTGTCACCGAGAGTCCTCAGACATCAAGGAGAACAATGGGGTTAGACCAGGCTGTGAAGCCGGGGTGCTCCCATCCTGGCCAGGGGATGCCTGCAGCCCAGGCAAAGTCTGCCGGTCTCAGTGACCCCAAGCCCCCGGTGCATCCTGTCCACTGGCCAAGGGCCAGCGACTGGCAGGGTGCTGGCCCTCTCATGGCTTATCAGGAATCGGCTCCTCAGCCAAGTCCCTCACACGCTCAAGGTGTGAGCACCGCCAGTTCCTGCCAGCTGGATACCAACGTCTGCCCAGAACAGCTCTGGCCAGTAACACTATAACCGGGAAAGCAGCCGTCCCTGGGGCTCAGTTGAACCACAACTGGCAGCAGAGACTCTGCACCATCTTTACAGCTCACCAGCACCCGCAACGCGTGAAATTTGAGTGTCAGCACAGTGAGGCTCTGATCGATCCCTTCCTGCTGCGCAGGATTCATGTCCATACGTGCATCTGAAACCTCAGCTTCCCAAGTCTTCCGGTTATACCCACCACGTGCTGCTTTGTCCAATTCCTTCAGGATTTCCTCTAGGACTTCTGGTGACTGCTGGGAAGATCTTCCTATTTCAGCTTTAGCTTTAGACTTTGCTCTTTGAGGACCTGAACAGAAAGTATAAAGTTAAATTTCTCAAGAACAGCATACTGAAAACAAGTGCTTAGTCTGTGAAGTCAGTCAGGACTGACTACTCACCCCTGGGATGCCAGGTGAGCTCCAGCGCAGGACCCAGCCGAGAAACGGGAAAAGCCCTCCCTGTACCCACATCTGCAACCAAACACCCACAAGAAGGTCCCATCATACATTGTGATATACGCTGTCATACTGAATAGCACAACATATAAGGGGATCACAGAACAACATGGCACACACGAGGCAGGCCTATATTCTCACACCTGCAAGAGACATCTTGCTCACATTTGGGCTTTGAGCTGGCAGCTCTCAAAGGAAGTCAGAAGCCATGACGTACCCGTGCGATCTCCCTGCGTGTCAGCCCTGGAACCCGGCTGGGAAGCTGGATAGGCATTGCGTCCAGTCACGTCTGTAAACAAACAGAACAGAGAAGCTCCCGTGAAATATTTCAATAGACTTCTTCAGATGTGAACAACAATGAATGCAGTTCACACATAGGATTGCTCCATGGCACTCGTCTCTCCCTGCCACTCAGGAGCACTGCGCAGACCGTTACTGGGTGCCTGGACCATGCCGGTTTAAAACAAACCATGCACAGAGCCGCCGGCAGAAAGGACTCCCTGGAGCCCACACCAGCTCTAAACTCAACCCCAACAAGCCCACTGGCTTTGCAGCAGGCACTGGAAGCAGCGCAGGGTTGGAGAGGCTGAGAAAGAATGTTTTGCAAGGCAGAGCACACCAGGCCACATCACTGAGCCTGACCCATTCCCTCTCTGCTCTTCTGCATGTCTAAGCATCGGCCAAGAAAACATCAAGTTAAATTTCATATGAACGAATATTAAAACCTAAATGCCCGCTCATTCAAGTGACATACCTGTGGGGTTGCCCTGAGGCTCCCGGACAAGATCTGGCTGAGCAGTCGGATGGCCATCGGCTACAGGCACAGCTGTAATCAAGCATGTTTCCATTAGAGGCTGTGATCTACTTCTTTCTCAGTGACCTGCAGTCACTGGAGGGGGGTCAGGTAATGAATGACATGTCTGGGACCCAGACATGGGTGGAGGTTCCCAAAGCTGCAGAGGGCCTGGGGGACCTGGGTTCACCCAAGGAGAGCACTGCAGGGCTAGAGCAGGAATGCTCCTGTTTTTCTGAGCAGACATCTCCCAAGGACAGATGACCCTGAGGCTGAAAGTCAGGATTCAGCCAGGGAGCAGCAGAGCCAGGGCTCCGGGCACAGCTGTGGCCAGTGCGGGGAAGTGCCCCTGCAGGCTATTACCTGGCCCCTGCGGTGCTGGTCTGGCCCCGACATGCAGGCCAGGGGAAGGCTGCCCTGGGGCAGCGCAGCACAGGGCCGCCTCTGGGGATGGTTCCTCACCCCGCGGTGCCGCTCTTGGCCCCACCATTCACCTGGAAAATGCCTCTGCAGCGGCTGCAGCCCCCTGCACCTCCCCACGGGACATCTACCTCCTGCTGCCCATGGAGCTGGCCACAGCTCACCCGGCCCATCCCGGCCCCGCTGCTCTCACAGCCCTGCCACACCACAACCCCAGCCCCGCCGTCACCCTGAGGTGTGGTGGGGGCTGCGCCACGCTGCCAGGGCTGGGTGCTGGCCCTCGCCTGCCCACCTACCTAATCCCCGTGCTTGCCACGGAGCAGCCCTGACATCCCAGGCTTGCAGGGACACCACAAAGAGGATAAGGAGGCAGGCGGGGGTCATGGCCCCCCACGCCTGCACCATGCCGCTGCTGCTGCTGCCGCTGCTGCTGCTGGCACTGCTGGAGCGGTGCCTGTGGCACAGCACCGCACATCATGGCATGGCACAGGGGGGCTCTGTGACCTCACAGTCTGGCGTTCCCACCGCGGCTACGGCCCTGGGGCACTGCCCCTCCCCCACATGTGTTGAGTTTTTGGATTTAGATGAAATTAAGACCCCTTCACCATTCTAGCTGTCTGCACATCAGCACGCTCCCTGCCATCCTCAGGCGCTTTTGGCTACAGCTGCTTCTGTGCTTGCTGTTTGGCCACTGCTCTTCTGTGGATTTCTCTCTGCCTCGGAGTCTGAGGACAATTATGTGGGATCCTCTGGGCTGAGGGGAGGGGAAAAAAGAAATCCATATTATTTCCTATATGTAAATGCTACTGAGGCTACGGGCTGGCCAGACTTGTATGGAAAGCTTTAAACTAGATTTAGTGGGGGAGGAGGAGGAGGAAAAGGAAGAACAGGAGGAGGACTAAAAGATCTTTCCTTTCCCACAGTGTTGCATATCTGGGTACTGATACAGCATCACTTGCCATCTAGCCAGTGAGAAGAAGTCCAATTCCTCTAAGCGGCTGCAGGTTGGTACCCACCAGCATTGGGTACGTGATGCAGATAGTGATTCAGCAGCCTGCTGAATGAATGTGAATTGATTTTCACAATCTTTTGGTAAAAAACAAGCAAAATAAGCTTAGCGAGTCAGGAGGTAAACTCAAGCATTGATTTCATGTACAAGCAAGAAACTGGTAACTATGGGGAAATGATGTTCAAGGATACAGATAAGACGGTGGAAAACACAGCTTCAAGAGGTCATTCATCTTACTGTCTTCACTAACAACCCTAGAGTCCAGCATTATGGGGCCCATCTCTGCAACAGGGGCTATTTCCAATTTGAGCTGCTCTTCAATAGCAAATGGGAGGCTATAAATTGCCTCCCACAGGTGGAACTGCACCATCAGAAATCCTGCTGTGTGACTGCCAGTAAAGTGACTTCTAAAGCTGGAGGTAGGAATCCAATTCCAGTTAAAATAAAATAAATAAATCTTATCACTACCGCAATTCTTGATGTCCTCTGTTCATACCTGGAATGTTTTATGTACCTACATCTCTTAACCACACTAGAGAACACGCTGAGGTAGGAAGGGTTGCAGATGTAGCTCATCGAGTCTAAACCACAGCTGCCTTTAAGGACGTATGGCCTCTCTGTAGCATTCATAGTGCAAAACAATCCCTAGTGTCACACTGATGCAGCCTGCTTTAATTTTGAGTGCAACAAGCCCTCAAATCCCAGATTTGTGGTTTCATGAGCACAATTCTGCTGGACCAGCCCATTCAAGAGAAAACAGACTGCCTAGCAAGTATCAGAAGTTCCCAGGAAAGGATTAATCTGAGAACTTGAGAAGCCATCTGACCTGGAAGGGGAAGTCCCTGAATCGGATGGGACAAAGACAGGCAACAGGACGTTCTCTAGTCTCACGAGGCCGAGCTGTGTGCTGAAGAAGGGGCACTGTGACATGAGCTTCTGGTGGAGTCCTTGGTACTACAGGAGTGGCCCCCCGAGATCTCAGTTCAGGGATTTACTCAGTTTCAACCCCACCACGCCTCATATCAGCAACGGGAAGACAGTGGATCTCAAGTAAAGGCAATGGGCTCTCGCCCCAATCCAGATCCACAGTGGTCCGTCTTCTACATAGCCTGTGCAGGCCCATCCCTGGGAGCCTGGACTTCTCTGGCCCAAGGCTCAGCCTGTAGCTCTTTCTCGAGAAAGCAGTCCCAGCACCTCTCGTCATCATTCTTCACAGGCGCCAGTTCCACAGTCGACATCGGGCAGAGCGACGCCTAGAACAAAACTTCCTGGGGAGGATGCTGCCTTCAGACTTCTCCCTTTCTTGGAGGCTGATGTACCTCGACTGAACAACAGGGATAAGCCAAAAAGTAGTCAGTGTCCTTGCGCTAACAAAATCACACAAGAGCCCAAAGCCGGATGCCTTTCCTGCTCTCAGTCCCACCTGTTCAACAGCTCAAAATCTTCCCAAAGCAGACAAATCAGCCTACCAGATAAAGCATGAAGCCACACACCAGCCAACAGCATTGACGCCACACCAACCAAAGGCACAGGCAGAACCAAGCAAGAAACTCACAGGCAACCTTTGCACCAAGTTTGAGCTAGAAGCACGGAGCTAGCACAGGGCTACAGCAACCACCACTGCCAAACACGGACGAAACTGTCAATGACACTGCATTTTTACATGTGTCCTGATGAGACGCTTCTGCCTTTCACTCCTACACTGCATTCTTTAGTACTGGAATAGGCACCTGGTTAATCTTCTACTTAACAGGTTGCTAGCTTATTCAGCTATCCAAAACAGAGGGAGTGAGAGAGTGTCCTGGGCTCAGCTGCGATAGACTTAATTCTCACAGGACAGACAGAAAGGGGGAAATGCAGATGAACTAAACTACAAAATAGTATCATTGACTACAAAGCAAAAGACCCAGAGACCAGCTGTTGCTTTTACAGGGACAAAAGCAGATGCAGGAAGAAGTACATGGAAGTGTTTGCAGGTGAAAACCTAGCACAGGACTAAAGATTCATGATCTTACCCAGCGTTGCTAGAAGGCAAAGGATGCTATCAGAGCTACTCTGACGTGTGACAAGACATTTAATAAATTCAAGCTGCTCTTTCCATCCAGCTTAAAAACGTTAACTTACATCCCTCTCTTGTTTCTGAACATCCAGATACCAAACTATCACCACAAGCCTCATTCACCAGACATTTTCTGACAAACTGCTTTGTGACAAAAAGCAACAAGACGATTCAACAGGAGCACAGGCTGTGTGAATTCAGTGCTTCCCAGCAACCTCCTACAGAGCAGAAACTAAGGTGATCCCAAGGAAAGTTAGAGACCCTGCGAAGTGATGCAAGTGCCACAGCAAATCCACCGGCAGAAAACCTCTTCAGTTTCAGTTGGACTTGGGAAGGGATTTCCTAAAGCCTCTTTCACATAAACCACCGGAACAGTAAAAAAAAAAAACAGCCAGAAGAAACATACACAAACCAAAGGCCCCTATCCAAACCCTGAAAAGGCAAACAAGATAAAAAAGGAATCTCAAAAAAAAAAAAAAAAAAAAAAGACCACCCAGGACACAAGACAAGGCAAAAATAACATAACTCCAAGAACCCAGCGCCAACAAACCCACAGCCACTCCGTAACAGTAACATGCTTTAATCCTAACCTGCCTAAACTCTGACATCCTGTAATCCTGCCATCCCATAGCCCTAGCACACTGCAATGCTAGCATACCATAACCCGAGCTCATTGTAGCCCTAAGATATCACAAACGGAACACAAACTCCCTGGACATCTCCGCCAGAGCCTGCAGGTGGCCCCAGATCTCAGACAGCACAACTTTGAAGTGGGAGTGGGACAGAGCCACCAGGACATCACCAGCATCCATCTTCACATCATGCGTCACACTCTGAAAAAGTGCCTGGCTTAAATGCTCCATGGGAGAAAGGCACTCGGAGGCGCTGAACCAGCCAACCATGGCCACGGGGCTTCAGCTCATCATTTCTGTGTCAGAGCCAGCAGGCAGATGACCCCGTCCTCCCTGCGAGACGCCTCAGGGCAGCCGTACCCAGCTCCAGGGGGCTAGATACAGCCTCGGCTCTAGGGGGAGATGCTGCCTGGGACCACAATCTCTCACGGGGGCACTGGGAAACCCTCCTCAGACCTGGATGCCTGAGAAACATCTCTGCACTGCTCCGTATCTCACAAAACCAGGGGCAGAAGGAGGCTCTTTGCTGGCCTCCAAGAGAACCAGCTCGCCTGGGCTCCTCTGTGGCCAACAGGTGCCTTTGCTGTCAGGCGGCTCTCAGCGTTGCTCTGCAATCGGCTCTCACCTCCCTGAACAACGCTCTCCAGCACACGGTACATCTCCACTGCGTCTCCCTGGGGACAAAGATCAAAAGGGAGGGATGGGGTTTGCTTTGCCCCCATTCCCACGCTGCCACAAGAGAAACCTGCCACCCCCTAAATCAGCTCTGGCATGTGGACACCAGGCATGAGCTGCAGACGTGGACGGCAGTAGGGCTGTGAGGAGCAGACAGGCTGTTCTGGGGTGCCCGCAGCACTGGCAGAAAGCAGAACTGGAGACAACAGGGGGAAGCCCAGGGCAGCCAGCAGCTGGCGGTGGGGCCCGGCAGGATGCAGCGCCTGCGGAAATGCCCGGCTCCTTGAGCCTCAGCCCCAGGGCTGCAGCACAGGGCTGGCACTGCCTGCAGCTTCGCTGGGAAAAATCAGGCAGGGGTGACCCTGAAAACCCACACAGGTACCCAGGCCCAGGATTTGACAACCTGTTCCTTTGCCCATCGCCACCACGGGATCCAGAAAGCAGTGCCACTGGCCCCGGCATGGTCCTGAGCCATCTCCCAATGGGCGAACCTTTAACCCAGCCTAAAAAGAGGAAAAATTGACCAGAATTCAGCTGTGCTCAAGTTTTTGCAGGCAGCATGGTTTTTTGAGCTACCTGGTGCTGCTGTGCCTGGGGAACACTCCAGAAACAGGGCGGCTGCCTGTACCTGCAGGCAGGCGATGGAGCGTGTGCAGCAGGAGCGAGTGGTGGTTGGTGCGGCTGTTGAATGGGTTCAGGCTTTAAATGTGTCCAGACTGGTACGCCTAGTTCCTTTTTCCTTGCAGTTTGTATTTAGAGCTTAAATAGTATTCTTTTTAAAAGCAAGAACATCAAGCAAAAAAACCCAACCCAAAACCAGATGGGTGAATTTCCCCCCACACACCCCCAGGTGTCCTTTTTTGCCCTTAGTCCTGGCCACTATGCAAGGCAATGCTCATCACCAATATTAGGGCACAGGACTGGGCCCAGGGCAGGGCTTTGGCAGGCAGCGCATTCCTCGAGGCTCCCAGTGATGCAGTTCCTGAGGAGTGCTCAACAAACGGGGGCAGTTGCCCAGAATTGCCATTTTTTGGTCTCTCCCCATCGCGCTCTGTCTGGCTCCCTGCCCCCACTTTTTATTTCCTCCCTTTCTCCACTATTTGCTTCTTTTTCTTTCTTTCTCTGTCTCACTCCCTGCCTGTATTTCCTCATTCCTCCCTCTCCTGCAGTCTGTCTCCTCATTCCTGCCTGTATCCCCTGCTCAGCTGGCCGGGCCTTCTCTCTTCTCTCTGGGCCTCCGTCCTGCTCCCCATCCCCTTCTGCTCCTCCGCCGCCTCCATCCTGGAGGCCACCCCTGTTCTGTCCTTCTGACCCTCCTTGCCCTGATCCGCATCCCTCTGTTTCTCAGTCTCTCTGGGCGTTTCCCGTCCTTCCCTTGCTCTGTGTCCCTGCCTCTCCCTTTCTTTCCCTCTTCCCTGCCTTTCTGCTCTCACCCTTCCCCTCCGCCCCTCTCTCCTGCTCCCTGTCCCACCTCTGTCCGCCGCTCTGTCCCCCCTTCTCCTTCTCTTTCTCTCTTTAGCTTTCTTCTCCTTCTCCTCCTCGTTCTCTTTCTCCTCCTCCTTTTCCTCATCGTCGTCTTCGTCCTCCCCAGCGCAGGTGGCCATGGGGCGTGCGGGGGGCGGGGCCGTGCCGGGGATGGGGTCCCTGCAGGGTCAGGCAGCAGGAAAAAGTACCCCGGGGCATGCTGGGAGCTGTAGGCCTGGGGCACGGGGCTGCCGGGCGGCCATGTTGGTCTCCGCAGTCTCTGCTCCAGCTGCGGCCTGGCTGAGGTGAGGGCTGGGGCTGCCCGTGAGGCGAGCGAGGCCCTTGGGCGGGCGTGGGGGTGTCTCCTGCCTGCCGGCTGCCCGGAGGGGGCTCCAAGGTGGAGCCGGGCCCGGCTGAGGGAAGGAGAGAAGGGACAGGGTGAGGGGGGGTCGCAGTCCTGGGTTTGCGGATTTCACACAGACGGCCTGTTCAGAAAACACAGCTTCTGTGTGGGTCAGCGGTCCCTGCAGAGCTTTATTATGTGTAGCTGTTTTTATAAATACACAGCGGGCTCACACGGTGCTGTGCTTCTTGTAAACTGAATCGCTTTTATCCCGGCTACAGTCTGGAGGGAGCGAGTGCCAGCTGGTAGATTAAGACGGAGATGAAAGCAAGCGATACGCTTGCGGTGGTGATCCTGCCACAAGGCGTGCTGCTTCTCGATCAGGGAAGACACTGCAGTGACTCTGTAAGAGGACAAGGTTGTCAGTGCTATTTTTCTCTATGTGACACCCAAGGGATTTTTTCCCTCTGCGTGTGTTTCTGTGCAGGCATGTGCATGAAACATAGGTGTTTCTCTGTGCTGTAACGGGGACTGACGACAGCTGGGTGGGTGGCAGGGTGTGCAACCGCAGCAGAAACTTCCTGCAGCTGCCCTGCCATGTGCTTCAGGATAAAACAGCTCTTCTGGTTGTTTGCTGTCGTTGAGAGCTACTGAGGGCATGGGAAGGTGTTGGGTTCTTCCTCCCTGCAGTCAGCGCTGGTCCTTGCTGGGTAGCCTCCCACAGCAGCCAGTGCTGTGCTCCCCTCTCAGTTGTTAGGCAAACACCCGCAGCAGGAAAGCGTGGCATGTTCCTCTGATTCATGCATTCTCCACCTTGCACAGCAACACGCTTGAAATGTGCTCTTTTAATTGCTGCTAACATTCAAAAATCTTGTCTTGTTCTGGTCAGCAAGGTATGTGGAAAACATCACGGTTGCATTTTGAGAATAAAATAGGTTCCTGTCCTTCCCCCTGCCCCCGAAACTGTGTGGGATCCAGGCCTTCTCCCCCTACCCCCCTATGTGTAGCCTGGCTTTGTTCATTTTGCTGCCTCATACCAAGAATATAGCAAACAACTGAGATGTGTGCCGTGTGCTGCAGGCCAAAGAGCATTTTAAATGTCCCCAGTTTCTTTCATGCAGTTGTGCAGCATGGTACATTTTGGAAGGCACACTGGGATGATGTATCAGAAGTTGCTGAAAATGAGGTGATACTAGTAGTGGTTTGTTTCCAGTGCCTGGTTTGGGAAAGAATATCCTCAAATAGTCTAAGGTACAGATCTATTAGAGGAAGAGGAGTGCAAGGTAAGGAGCATCATGCTGCATTTATTGCTAAGTGTCTGCTTTCCTTTCATTCAAACTAGAAAGTAAGCAAAGATTGGACCTGCAAAAGAATTTGTTTCCCAGAGTGAGCATTCAAGCACTGGGCAGCAGTTTGCAGGATCAGAACTTCAGCCTTCTCTGGGTGATAAACCCTCAGGAGAGGAAAGAGAAACCCCACTTTTTGAAATGCAGCTCTACGTACCTTAATAGTTCTTCTTGTTAGATTGTGTTGGCGGTCAGACTCTAAGCACGTGACTAAACTGTTAAAAAAATCAAGATATTTAAGGATTATTTGCTGTATTCAATGCTCTTACAAGCAGTGCACTCTATTGCCCTGTGGATAGTATAACGTCATGACTGGCAATTTTCCGTTTTTAGTGCAAGGATGCATGTATGAAGGCAAATTGAGGGTACAGCTGGTGCCGCACAGCAAACCAACCTGCGAAAACCCAGGCATCCACTGTTACAAACAGGAAGAAGCTATGGGCCTTTGCTTCGGACTCTGCAAAGGCTTTACCAGGCCCGAGGAAAGTGACAAGAAGTGACGAAATGCCACGGCGTAACTTTGGGGTGGCAGGTGAGATTTCCATCCGTTTTCCTCAAACGTAGCAGCCTCGTTTTGTTTGCAGATGTGGTGTTGAAATCAAACTGCAAGACCGGTTTCCTTTACTGCACCTGGTACTGTAGTGCAAATACCTTTCATGTCCCAAATTGAGTTCCCAAGACTCTAGTTAAACCTTGCATAACAGCCTCAAACCTTCCTAAGTGTGTTATAGACGCTCGTGACAAATTGGAGGAGCCAATTTGTAGTGAATAAAAAAGGTTGAATTTATTAGCAAGCGATAAAAGAGCAAAAACAGTGCTGGGCAGCCGGGGAGGCAGTGCTCCGCCACAAGCTCGCAACTTTAGGTTATAGTTACATTCCTTATATACATTCCATGTATCTCTTTCTTGCAAGTCTCCGCCTTGTCCTGCTTCTTCTTTCTTCATTCGTGCAGGTCTGTCACTACGCGGATTCAGTCTATCTTCTCAAGGAGGAGTGTCTTTTGATGTAGAATGTCCTTTGATGTAGAAAAGTACAGTCTTGGCAGAGTCCATGCCCTTATCTGGTAGATTATAGCTGTTGTACATTTCTCTCCTTAGCTAGTAAGTTATAGCCGTTGCCCTCTTCCCGTGACCTTTACGCACCAATTAAGCAAGCTTTGTTATTTACACAAGGCATCTGCTAACTCTCAATATATCTCTTCTCCTTTCCCAATTTCATGAACAAAGTTAACCCGTTCATTACAAATATGATGATTAAAGTCGCCAGTTTATTGAGCCTAGGTGATCATTCTTATACAATTCTATAAGTTCCTTAGAAGCTTTGATTGGCTGCTGCATGCAAGCATTTGGTGTCCACGCGCACAAGCATAAAATGTGATTGGTTATATCGACACTGTACACGTGTATAAACATAAGATACAGTTAGTTATACTCACTCTGTACACGCACATAAACATAGGACATAATTGGCTATATTAACTAGAGCATGCGAAACTTGTCTCAGTCTAATTGGTCAAGATAAACGGCCGAATTGAGGTTGTTTGTGCCAAGTTCCCTTTATCGTGGAATGCGCACCTGTGTTTTTCTAATTGGGATCTTTCTTTTTCTGTCTTCTTGTTTATTCTGTTCAAGGCCGCCTAAAGGCGTCTGGAATGCTCTTGCGACCATGAGCTACTTTCAGGCTGTCATAAATTGCGACCACAAGGGATCATAATCCAATTAAAATTTTATTAATTATAGCAAGTAGAATATGAGCAAATACAGCGCTGGACGGCAGGGGAGTCTGCGCTCCACCAACTGCCGTAACTTTAGGTTACAGTTACATTCCTTATATACATTTCATGTACCCTTTTCTTGTAAGTCTCCGCCTTGTCCTGTTTCTTCTTTCTTCACTGGTGTAAGTCTGTTACCATGTAGATTCGGTAGATCTTCTCAAGGATGACTGTCCTTTGATATGCAATGTCTTTTGATGTGGAGAAATGCAGCTGTTGTTCTTCCTTTCCTTATCTAGGGAGTCATAGCCATTACTTTTTCCCCCTTATCTAGTAAGTTATAGCAAGTGCCCTCTTCCCGGGACCTCCACACATAATTCGAGCAAGTCTTGTCATTTACACAAGGCATATGTTAACTCTCAACATCTCTTCCCCCTTCTTGATTTCCTGAACAAATTTAACCCGTTTATTACATAAGCGATCTCATGTCTTTTTGCAGTTTAATCTTTACACTGGGTTTAACATAAATCTTAATAAACAATATCATATTCATAGTTTCTCACAAGGCCCAGTAACTAAGTAAGTTCCATA
>NC_064914.1:7829893-7902393 GCF_929443795.1 Astur gentilis
CTCAAACCCGAGAGTCTAGTGATGCCTAAACCTCCATCCTGTGTACTGGAATACAGTATGGCATCGCAGGTAGTAGGAGGTAGATGTAACCACTCCTTGACTGTAGTTCGAAGCGTCAGGACAAGTTCTTCTAGGTACGTTGCTTTTACATCAGCTTGGTCTACTAAGTAAGTCAATCGCGGGATAGTATATCCCTTCAAGATGTCAACTTTCTGAGATGGTTTGAGTGGCGCTTCTCCAATCCATTGTAACCAATCTCTTATTTTCATTGGTAGTTCGGGTTTAGGTACTCCAGTCCATGGGTCTATTCTCAGTCCCAGGTATTTTTCCGAACTACCGGGTTCAATCATATTAAGTGGGGCACTGTTCATTTGCCATGGAGGACAGTTGTTGATCGTATATGACTCCTTAGTAGGTTGTATATAAAAACCATGGCATTTCTCCCCCTGAGTCCTCAGGCCAGTAAGATTGCAAAAGGCCTCGAGGATTTTGATATTACTTTGCATTCCTTCCCATGATCCACTTAACAATACCAGATCGTCTGCAAAAGCCATAGATGTTACACATTTTGAACCATGATGGTGTCCATTCCCTTCTTCCTCTAACTTACACAACAGGGGGTCCACAGATAAGTTAAATAGTAAAGGTGACCTTGGGTCGCCTTGTTTAACACCAATTTGAATCCCGATGGGATCCGACTGTTCATTCTTCATGGTAATGTGAGTTTTGATATTTCGATACATGTTCGTAATCAGGGTGATAATCTGATGGTTCACACCCTTTCGCTTAAGCACTGCAATAAAGTGATAATGACACACTGTGTTGAAGGCTTTAGCCAGGTCAATGAAGACAACGCCCAAGGGTTGATGTTCCTTTTTTGCATTCTTAATCAATAGTTTGTAATAGCTTCAGATTTTCCGCACATCCCACTGATCTAATAAAGCTCTTTTGTCGCGGATTAATAGGGCATGCCTTTGCCAGTCTTGCTGTCAAGATCCTTGAGAATAACCTCAAGATAATGGATCCGATGGTAATTGGTCACCAGTTATTGATGTCCATTTGGCGCTCCGGCAGAGAAGGTTTTGATAGTAACACAGTCTGACGTTCCTTCACCATGTCCAGTACAACGCCAGTCACCAACCATAGATTGAATACGTCCATTAACTGGGCAAAATGGGGGTCCATCTTAATGATATCCCGCAGACTTAGTCTGTCTGGTCCTGGCGCGCTGTTCTTATTCATCTCTTTGATGTTTTTAGAGATTTCCTTTGCTGTGATCATGGCTTCGAATGCTAAGTTGTCCGCCTGGCCCCTGGATCTGAATGCAGCCAGGCCCTTGAATGTTCCTGGTGACTCCCATCTCGACTTGAACACGTAATGTATCTCATCGTGTGGGATACCACACTTCAGGGATTCCACGTTGTCCAGGATAATACCGGCCAGTTTCCCCCTATCCAGGTAGAACAGCCGCTGGAACTGCCCCCGTTTCACAGCTCTCTTCATCCACCCCTTTGGTGGTTCCGAAGGCCGAGCAGTTTGGGCCACCTGATGCAGTCGACCTTGGCCCGCTTTCAACTCGGAGGACTTAAAGGCAAGGCATGCAAAACAGTCTTCCATTGCCTTATCAGCAACTGTTGTTAGATCTTCTTCCCCTTCAATCACCCGGTCAGACATTCCATGGAGAATGGACAATTTTCCAGATGTTACCTGCTCAGAGATTGTCTTCTGGTAATGGGACCTCAGTCCCCCCTCCATCTCCGATCCAACACCCACAAGATGTTCCCCTTCCGCAAGGTGTTCCCCTTCCAATTCTAGATGTTTCTTCCAACCTTGATCTTTTCCCTTCCTCACCGGGCTCTTATGAAGGTCCCGTCTTTCATCACTTATCTGTTTTGTTGTCTTGGTCGGAATATGTTCCGCAATCAACTTGTTGATGTTTTTCTGCCCTCTCATATTGTTTATCCAACTTTCTCAATAGTTCTACCTCATCCTCAGTCCAGCACCGACGATGTGCCCCTCTCATTGTACCTGCCTTAGGGCGTGCAGCGGTAATCCGCTCAAGGTTTCTTGTGACTGGATGGACCAAGCGCTTTTGCTGCCCCAGGCCGATTTTTGTTTCAAATGTTTTCTCACAGACCTCTGTGGTGGGTTAACCCTGGTTGGGTGCCAGGTGCACACCAAAGCCACTCTATCATTCCCCCTTCTCAGCTGGACGGGGGAGAGAAAACATGACAAAAGGCTTGTGGGTCAAGATAACGACAGTTCAATAACGTGAAAGCAAAGGTCGCGTGCAAAAGCAAAGAAAAACAAATGATGTTATTCTCCACTTCCCATCAGCAGGCGCATTTACTAGCCATTTCCTGGGAAGCAGGGCTTCAGTACCCGTAGTGGTTGCTCCAGAAGACAAAAACGCCCCGCTTCTGTCTCCCTTTACTTAGCTTTTATATCTGAGCTGACATCATATGGTATGGAATATCTGTTTGGTTAGTTTAGGTCAGCTGTCCTGGTTATGTCCCCTCCCAAGTTCTTGCCCTGCCCCAGCCTGCCATTGAGGGGGGGGGGGGGCAAAAATGTTGGAGACAGCCTTGATGCTGTGCCAGCACTGCTCAGCAGTAGCCAAAACACTGGTGTGTTATCAACACCTTTCTAGCTACTGATGCAGAGCACAGCACTATGAGGGCTACTATGGGGGGTGTTAACTCCATCTCAGCCAGACCCAATACAACCGGGTAGTTCGGAAAAATACCTGGGACTGAGAATAGACCCATGGACTGGAGTATCTAAACCCAAACTACTAATGAAAATAAGAGATTGGTTACAATGGATTGGAGAAGCGCCACTCAAACCATCTCAGAAAGTTGACATCTTGAAGGGATATACTATCCCGCAATTGATTTACTTAGCAGACCAAGCTGCTGTAAATGACAGATGTAAATGACAGATGCGGCACCACCTCTCCCCCGTCGCGTACCGCATGATCGTGAGATTCTTGCCATTGATGACGCATGCGCCTTCCATAGGCCGGCTCCCGTTCCTCACCCAGCATCATTCTTGATTGAGTCATTCGTTACAAACGTGAGCTTGATCCGGTGGATGTTAATCAATTCCAGCAGAAGTTGGCCTGTATCACACTGTTGAAAATTATTAATTTACACGAGTTACCGGTTCATTAATCATTCATTACGTTCCTTAACCGTAGGGCTGGTGTACGTTAATTTTATCAACAGTTCATGGAGAGCGATACATTAATCTCTGTCCCAAGCCAGCCCTGCCCCACTGGCCTCCGTGCAGACCACCCACCCGCCCCTGTCGCAGAAGAGTTCTGTGTTAAGAAGCACAATGCCCACACCCCGTCCGTTTATTTATTATCATTTCCTTATCTATTTATTTTCTCGGTCTTTCCTCCCCAGCCCCCCTGCCCCCCCCCCCCCCTTAATTCTTTGTCTCGCTGTCGGGGGCCGCGGACCAGGCAGAGGTGGCGGCGGCCCCCGTCCCGTCCGCCGTGGCGAGCCCAGGCAGCCCGACACCCCACACCCGGGCCCGCCACTGCACGCACACACACACACACACACACACCCCGACCCTCCACAGCCCCCCCCCCCCCCCCCAGCCCCTTGCCACGCAGTTCGCGCCGAGCCTGGCTGCCCCTGCTCCCCCCTTGCGCCACCACGGTTGCCGCCCCGGGGATGGAAGGCGGGAGACTTTAGGACCCTGCGGCGTCCCTGCCGGCTCCCTGCCCGGGCGGGAGAGGGGAGCCCCCGGTGCCGTGCGGTCTCTAAACCCCAGCTGCCGAGTCCCTGTCCTGCCGTACCTCCAACTTCGTAGACAACCATAAATTATTTCTGTCAACAGCAAATTACTAAACATAGTACAACACTCTATGAAAGAGAAGAAGAATGCACACAATCAGCATTCCCCTCTTTGACTATGAAAATCTCTAACAGCAGATGAGCCTGAACTAAACAGCAATCAAATCTGGACCCTAAATGGGGTATGGCTTATGTAGGGTTCAATTATATGGAACTTACTTAGTTACTGGGCCTGAAAGTAGCTCATGGTCGCAAGAGCATTCCAGACGCCTTTAGAAGGCCTTGAACAGAATAAACAAGAAGACAGAAAAAGAAAGATCCCAATTAGAAAAACACAGGTGAAATGTATATAAGGAATGTAACTATAACCTAAAGTTGCGAGCTTATGGCGGAGCACTGCCTCCCCGGCCGCCCAGCACTGTTTTGCTCTCTTATCGCTTGCTAATAAATTCGACTTTTTTTATTCACTACAAATTGGCTCCTCCAATTTCTCACGAGTGTCTATAACAAATTTGGTGCCATGACACGGATCCAGGTTCTTTGGTGCGGACCCCCGCAAGCGGGGAGACGCCCTATCCCCGGATAGCCCCGTCTTGAGGAGTTGCCGCCACCACACCCTGGACCCGCGAACCCCTTTAAATTACGATAACTGAGCAAAAGAACCTGCAGGACCCCTTAAATTTTGTGCACGAAGAGCAAGCGAAGACCCCAGGAGCGGGTGAGTATATAAGTTGTGAGCCGTTTGGTTGGGGTGGTTATCCCGAGGTGCGACTGTGTGAGAGGTCTCTCTGAGATCACGCGAGTGCGGACCCTCCAGTAGTGCAGTTCTCGTAGCCCACGAGGGAGTGAGTCACGACCGAGGGGAAGTGAGTGTGTGTGGATAAGGGCACCTCGGAAGATGGGACAGAGGAAAAGCAAGCCCTCTGGACCCATGGGGATGGGGAAGAAAGATAAGTTACCCGACATACCCCCTGATAGTCCCTTAGGCCTGATGATAAGATATTGGGACAGTTCACCAAAGAGAAAGAATAAGTCTAAGGAGAAGATGATTAATTATTGTATTGAGATTTGGGGTGGGAAACCTCTCAGCAATCCTCATGTACTCTGGCCCGTGTTCAGGTCCTTCGAGGATTGGGTGTGTCAACAATTAAATATATGGGTAAATAATAAAAGACCACCAGTCAGCCCAGAGGAGAGTGAATATGCTGCCCTATGGATTCCCCAATCCTGGGAACTGTCATTCCTCTTTGCCTTAAGGGAAAACAGACCAGATAAACCTCAAAAAGATGATGAGGACCCCCTTTGGCCCCCTCCCTATGCCCCTCACGCCCTTCCGCCTCAGGACCCACCCCAAGGCCAGGAAATAGCCCAGGCCCAGGAAGGGTCAGATTCGGAACCTCATTCCCCGACCCCGGCACCCCCTCCCAGAAGGTCTGTACGTAATAGAATAAGGCGAGGAAGGGAGGGATTGTTTCCTCTTCAGGAAATGTTAGTGCCTGGTGGGGACGGACAGGGGAGGCCGGGAACGGGGTATGTGGCAGTTCCCCTTAACACAGGGGATGTAAGAGAATTTAAGAAGGAAATGGGGAGTCTGTTAGATGATCCCCTGGGGGTAGCCGAGAAGCTGGATCAATTCTTGGGACCAAATTTGTACACGTGGGATGAATTACAGTCTATCCTGGGCATATTATTTACCGTAAAGAGACATGATTAGAGGGGCTGGGATGAGAGATGAGAGTGTGGGACCAGCAACATCAGGCTGGTCCGGCAGCGGATCAAAAATGGCCCTTAAATCGGCCAAACTGGAATAATCAGGATCCGGCTCATAGGAATAATATGTCAGACTTGAGAACAATTATAATTCAGGGGATACGGGAATCTGTTCCCCGAGGACAGAATATTAATAAAGCCTTTTGTGAACAGCAGAAAAAAGATGAGACCCCAACAGAATGGCTTGAAAGGTTAAGGAAAAGTTTCCAGTTATATTCTGGGGTAAACCCTGCCACTCCTGTAGGACAAGCGTTGCTGAAAACTCAGTTTGTGGCCAAGTCGTGGGAAGATATTAGGAAGAAGTTGGAGAAAATTGAGGACTGGCAGGAGCGGGGGTTGGATGAATTACTTAGAGAAGCTCAGAAGGTGTACGTGAGGCGAGAAGAGGAAACGGAAAAGCGGCAGACTAGGCTGCTGGTTGCAGCGGTAAGAGAAGGACAGAAAGGTGTGATAATGAGACCCGGTAGGTCTGGTAGGGGAGATAAAGCCGTGGAATGTTTTTATTGCAGGAAAAGAGGACACATGAAGAGAGAATGTAGAAAAAGGATTCAGGATGAAAAAGCGTTCCGGGAGGATTAGCGGGGTCAGGGGCTCTATGTGCTGAGCACCCCTGGTAAGAAAGAGCCCTTGATAACTTTAAAAGTGGGTCCTCAGCACCAGGAGGTGATCTTTCTTGTAGATACCGGAGCCGAAAGGTCTACTGTGCAGTCATTACCTCCGGGATGTAAACTATCCGGAGATGAAGTTAATGTAATTGGAGCAAAAGGGGAACCTTTTAGGTTCCCCGTTATAAAAGATGTGGCGGTGGAATCAAGTTGCAGATATGGAATCGGAACGCTGTTGTTGGTACCTGAAGCGGAACATAACCTATTAGGTAGGGATTTAATTGTAGAAATGGGGATTCAGGTGGATGTGGAAAAGGAAGAGTTAAAAATCAGGCTTTGTCCCCTTACAGAGGTGGACGAGAAGCAAATTAACCCCGAAGTATGGTATACTCCCGAAACAGTTGGAAAACTGGATATTGAACCGTTTGAGGTGGTTATTAAGAACCCCGAGATTCCAGTAAGAGTTAAACAATATCCTTTATCTAATGAAGGGAGAAGGGGACTAAAACCTGAGATTGAGAGACTATTGGGAAAGGGGGTACTCGAACCCTGCATGTCCCCTTTTAATACCCCAATTTTACCAGTAAAAAAATCCAATGGTGGCTATCGGCTGGTGCATGACCTAAGAGAAATCAATAAACGGACTGTCAGCCGGTTCCCGGTAGTGGCAAACCCACACACCCTGTTGAGTCAACTGGGGCCCGAGAACCAATGGTATAGTGAAATAGATCTTAAGGATGCATTCTGGTCATGCCCTCTAAAGGAGGAAAGTAGAGATTATTTTGCCTTTGAGTGGGAAGACCCAGACACTCATAGGAAACAGCAGTTAAGGTGGACTGTACTTCCCCAAGGGTTCACGGAATCCCCAAACTTATTTGGACAAGCCCTAGAACGAATTCTACGGGAATACCGGTTGCGAGATGGGGTTGTGCTAGTACAGTATGTGGATGACTTATTGTTGGCAGGAGAGAATCAGGAGACAGAAAAGAAAGCATACGGTTGTTAAATTTCTTGAGCCTTCAAGGCCTCAAGATATCACGGTCAAAACTACAGTTTGTGGAAGAGGAGGTAAAATATTTAGGACACTGGATAAGCAAGGGGACTAAGAAGTTAGACCCTGAACGAGTAAATGGGATTTTATCACTGAAAGCCCCAAGGAGTAAACGACAGATTAGACAATTGTTGGGGCTATTCGGGTATTGTAGGCAGTGGATCGAGAACTTTAGTGCAAAAGCGCGATTTTTGTATCAAAAGCTAACTATGGATGGACTGCTTAAATGGACTCAGGAGGATGAAGAAAGATTAGAGAGTCTCAAGGCCGATCTAGTTAATGCCCCTGTCTTAAGTCTGCCTGATGTGAAGAGACCCTTTTATTTATTTGTGGCCACTGAGGAGGGGACAGCATACGGGGTTTTGACCCAGGAGTGGGCAGGGAAAAAGAAACCCATAGGGTACATTTCCAAATTATTAGACCCCATCAGTAGAGGGTGGCCCACCTGTTTACAGGCAGTCGTTGCTGTAGCCCTGATAGGCTTCCTGATAGGAAGAAGCGAATAAGGTAACATTTGGAAGTGAATTAAGGGTGTTCTCCCCCCATAATATTCGAGGAGTTCTACAACAAAAAGCTGAAAAATGGATCGATGCTAGGCTTTTAAAATATGAGGGGATCCTAATCCATTCCCCTAAACTGGAAATTGGAACAATGAGCTTGCAGAACCCGGCACAATTTTTGTATGGGGGTCCTGAGGAAGAGTTAACACATAATTGCCTCCAAACCATTGAAGAACAAATGAAAATTAGGCCAGATCTGGAAGAGGTAGAATTGGGAGAGGGAGAAAAGTTATTCGCTGATGGGTCATCTCGAGTAATAGCAGGGAAAAGGAAGTCAGGATATGCAATTGTGGACGGGGGGAGCCTAGAAGTAAAAGAATCCGGACCCCTCAGTCCTAGTTGGTTGGCGCAGGCATGTGAGTTATACGCAGTACTTAGGGCATTGGAACTTTTAAAGGACAAAGAAGGGACTGTGTACACGGATTCAAAATACGCGTATGGAGTGGTACACACTTTCGGAAAAATTTGGGAAGAACGGGGACTTATTAATTCTCAAGGAAAGGGTTTGGTTCATGGGGAACTGATTGTCAAAATTCTACAAGCAATAAGAGGGCCCAAGCGAATAGCTGTGGTACATGTTAAGGGACCCCAAAGAGGACCGACCCCTGAAATTCGAGGGAATAATCTTGCTGACCAGGAAGCCAAGGCGGCAGCACTACTTGCTGTGACCATCACCCCGCCAGCGGGTGAAACGCCAGCAAAAACCCTAAGCCCACAGTTTAGTAAACCAGAAGTGGATAAATTGAAGGGAATGGGAGTAGTGGAAAAAGAGGGTAAGTGGGAACTACCCGATGGGAGACAGGTGTTACCAAAAGCACTAACATGGAAAATAATGAGAGGTATGCACTTAAAGACTCATTGGGGTGTCCAAGCGCTGGGTGATCAGTTCGCAATAAAGTACATGTGTATTGGGGTTTATAATGTAGCCAAGGGAATCGTACAAGGGTGCCTAATGTGTCAGAGGATCAATAAACAGCATCTTAGAGAAAAAGTACAAGGGGGACGGGAATTAGCACACCGACCATTCGCCAAAATACAGATTGATTTTACTGATCTCCCTGAAGTAGGGCGATATAAACATTTACTTGTATTGGTAGACCACCTCACTCATTATGTCGAGGCGTTCCCTACTGCTAGGGCAACTGCCAATACAGTGGTAAAAGTACTTTTAGAGCATATCATACTGCGATATGGAAATATTGAAACTCTTGATTCAGATAGAGGCCCACATTTCTTTTCCAAAGTAGTAAAAGAAGCTCTAGCCCCCTTTGGAACTAAATGGGAGTTCCATACCCCTTGGCACCCCCAAAGCTCCGGGAAAGTAGAATGAATGAATGGAGAAATAAAGAAACAATTAACTAAGTTAATGATAGAAACCAAAATGTCGTGGGTAAAATGTTTGCCAATTGCTTTATTAAATATTCGGACTCAGCCCCGAGCGGATACTGGAATTTCCCCATTTGAAATGTTATATGGCATGCCCTATGATATGGAATGCCCAGCCAATTACCCTACTTTAGATGAAGATAGTATTAACCCTTATATTGTTCAGCTGATGAAAAGGAGAGAGCGATTGCGAAGGAAGGGAATGGTGGTACAGAGGCCACCCCTAGATATATCTATGCATTCAGTGAAGCCAGGTGATATGGTATTAATCAGAGTCTGGAAAGAATCCTCTCTCACTCCTAGGTGGGAGGGGCCCTTTCTTGTTTTACTTATCACAGAAACTGCTGTCCGGACTGCAGAACGAGGATGGACTCATGCAAGCAGAATCAAAGGACCAATTCAGAGTTCTCACTGGGAGGCGACCAGAGACCCTGATGGCTTGAAAATTAAGTTCTGAAGAAAAGTGGATGAGTGAGACTATCTTTTGTAAAAATCCTCACTGTATATGTCATCCCTTTGTATGCTACAGGTGTAAACTCTGTAAAGAAAAGTGGTGGACACATTGCTCCTATGGGTATTCCCCTAGTGGTATTGGCCACAAAAATTATACTTACAAACAGGCAAGCATTACGTGTGGGTGTATCAACCGGGAAAATTATAAAGGACTCCAAAGAGTGGTGAGGATATTTTTGCTAAAGGCATAAACCCTGAGAGGTGTTGTCTTTATGTAAATGGGCCATGTACAACGAAGGCTGAAATAGTGCAGATGAACAGTGGTCAGAGTGGGGTGGGGAGCTCGGAAAGTGAAGGATAAAAAACTGGGACGCATATAAGTCAAAGCAAACCAAATATAAAGGAGGTTCCCCTGAAGAATACGACTGCTGCCGAGAAGATGGTACACCTTGCTGCTCTAAGCAACAAAGTAGGCAGAGAAGAAGGCAGAGACGTACTGTTGTGGGGATTAAGGTTGATGAACCACCTCCAGAGAAGGCTCACGGAGCCTCTTGACTTATTACTCCCAAACAAAACTTCCTCAGAGCTTCCCCAAAATCTCCCATCTCTCACCAGGGATAAAGACAAAAATCAAAATGATTATCAACACCCTCGGAATACCTGTCACAAGGGTAAGGGTACACCACTTTTCTCGAACTTAAGATTAAGCACTTGGATGATAAGACTGTCACTAATGCTAATAGGGATAACCCAAGGGAACGGGAACCCCCACCAACCTTATAAATGCACGCTCTATGGGAGGATCAAATGATGCTACAACAAGTAATTGCTACCGGGGCCCCAAGTTTTAATCAATCGTTGTGTCGACTCGTACCCAGAGACCCATGTCTACATAACTTAGGCTTTTATTTTTGCCCCAGTTCTAACTCTGGAAAGGGGTATTGCAACCATCCCAACTCTTACTATTGTTCTTATTGGGGTTACGAGACTATAGCTTCTGATTGGACTCCTGGGGGAGGTCCAGATAAATTCCTATCCATAGGATGGGGACCTCATGGATGTACACCTGCTTCACATGGCTGGGATGGAAGCCAAACAGGACCATGGAGTGGAAATTGCCCATATATTTATATTAATGTAACCACTGCTTGGCTAACAGGGAGAACATGGGGAATCAGACTTTGGGAACCAGGCGCAGACTCAGGGGGAATAATTACAATAAGGAAAGAGCTGGTGCCAAATGAACCCTCTGGTGTGGGACCAAATCTGGTCATAGCAGAGGAAGATGATAGCAACAGTATTGTACATACTGTTACAATCCTTCCTAGCATAGACATCGCTGAAAATAATATCCCGGGGATATCAACAAGAATCAACCCATTATGGGATATGCTCCAAGCCAGCTAACAGGTACTGAATGCCACCTACCCTAATATAACCGAGCATTGTTGGTTATGTTACGACATTCGACTGCCCTTTTATGAAGCTATTGGGGTGGACAGTAGATTTAAAAAGGCCAACGGAACAAATCCAGTTCAGTGCATGTGGAATAAAGAATCTGGACGTAAGCAAGGGATAACAATGTCCCAGGTATCGGGAAAAGGAAAGTGTATAGGAAATGTCCCAAAAGACAAACGACACCTGTGTAACACAACTCGCAAATCAAGAGGAATAACAGCTGAGCGGTTAATTCCTGCAAATAATACTAAGTGGATTTGTTCCCAAACTGGGGTTACACCTTGTATATCCCTAAAGGTCTTTGATTGGACAACTGAATATTGTATACAAGTAGCTGTGATACCTAGGCTTATTTACCATCCCGAAGATTTTGTGTATGACTATCAAACTACTCAGGCCCATCACATACAAAAACGTGAGCCCTTTACAGCCCTCACAGTGGCAACCCTCACGGCAATCGGAGCTGCTGGAGCTGGTACAGGAATAACTTCCCTCGTACAACAAAATCAAAAATTTCAATCCTTAAGGGTAGCGGTCGACGAGGATTTGACTAGGATAGAAGAGGCCATGACAGCCCTAGAACAGTCTGTTAGGTCTTTATCGGAAGTAGTATTACAAAACAGACGGGGCTTAGACTTAATGTTCATGCAGCAGGGGGGGTTATGTACAGCCCTACGGGAGGAGTGTTGTGTATATGTTGACCATACTGGAGTAGTTAGAGATACAATGGCCAAGCTACGGGAGGGGTTAGAAAAACGGAAAAAAGACTGGGAAGTACAACAGAGCTGGTATGAGTCCATGGTTAATTATTCACCCTGGTTAACCACCCTATTGTCAACTATTGCAGGACCTCTTATTTTGTTGATCTTATTCTTGACTTTTGGGCCATGCATTTTTAATAAGTTGATTGCTATTGTTAAAGGGCACTTGGAAACTGCACATTTAATGCTGCTACGAAAGCAATATGAACAAATCGGGAATGGAAGAATTACTCCTATCCTCGGGTGGGCAAAAGAAGCATTGGATCGATTTAATGAACAAAATCAGGATCAAATAGAAAAGGGGGGATTGCAATGAACAGGTTAACTTTGTTCATGAAATCGGGAAGGGAGAAGAGACATATTGAGAGTTAGCAGATGCCTTGTGTAAATAACAAAGCTTGCTTAATTGATGCGTAAAGCTCAGGGGAAGAGGGCAACGGCTATAACTTACTAGCTAAGGAGAGAAATGTACAACAGCTATAATCTACCAGATAAGGGCATGGACTCTGCCAAGACTGTACTTTTCTACATCAAAGGACATTCTACATCAAAAGACACTCCTCCTTGAGAAGATGGACCGAATCCGCTTAGTGACAGACCTGCACGAATGAAGAAAGAAGAAGCAGGACAAGGCGGAGACTTGCAAGAAAGAGATACATGGAATATATATAAGGAATGTAACTATAACCTAAAGTTGCGAGCTTGTGGCGGAGCACTGCCTCCCCGGCTGCCCAGCGCTGTTTTGCTCTTTTATCGCTTGCTAATAAATTCGACCTTTTTTATTCACTACAAATTCGCTCCTCCAAATTGTCACAAGTGTCTATAACACACTTAGGAAGATTTGAGGCTGTTATGCAGAGGTTTAACTAGAGTCTTGGCAACTCAATTTGGGACATGAAAGGTATTTGCACTACAGTACCAGGTGCAGTAAAGGAAACTGGTCTTGCAGTTTGATTTCAACACCACATCTGCAAACAAAACGAGGCTGCTACGTTTGAGGAAAATGGATGGAAATCTCACCTGCCACCCCGAAGTTACGCCGTGGCATTTCGTCACTTCTTGTCACTTTCCTCGGGCTTGGTAAAGCCTTTGCAGGGTCCGAAGCAAAGGCCCATAGCTTCTTCCTGTTTGTAACAGTGGATGCCTGGGTTTTCGCAGGTTGGTTTGCTGGGGCACCAACTGTACCCTCGATTTGCCTTCATACATGCATCCTTGCACTAAAAACGGAAAATTGCCAGTCATGACGTTATACTATCCACAGGGCAATAGAGTGCACTGCTTGTAAGAGCATTGAATACAGCAAATAATCCTTAAATATCTTGATTTTTTTAACAGTTTAGTCACGTGCTTAGAGTCTGACCGCCAACACAATCTAACAAGAAGAACTTTTAAGGTACGTAGAGCTGCATTTCAAAAAGTGGGGATTCTCTTTCCTCTCCTGAGGGTTTATCACCCAGAGCAGGCTGAAGTTCTGATCCTGCAAACTGCTGCCCAGTGCTTGAATGCTCACTCTGGGAAACAAATTCTTTTGCAGGTCCAATCTTTGCTTACTTTCTAGTTTGAATGAAATGAAAGCAGACGCTTAGCAATAAATGCAGCATGATGCTCCTTACCTTGCACTCCTTTTCCTCTAACAGATCTGTACCTTAGACTATTTGAGGACATTCTTTCCCAAACCAGGCACTGGAAACAAACCACTACCAGTATCACCTCATTTTCAGCAACTTCTGATACATCATCCCAGTGTGCCTTCCAAAATGTACCATGCTGCACAGCTGCATGAAAGAAACTGGGGACATTTAAAATGCTCTTTGGCCTGCAGCACACGGCACACATCTCAGTTGTTTGCTATATTCTTGGTATGTGGCAGCAAAATGAACAAAGCCAGGCTACACATAGGGGGGTAGGGGGAGAAGGTCTGGATCCCACACGGTTTCTGGGGCAGGGCTGTGGTTAGACAGGTAACCCGATCGGAAGATTTCGCGGTGTACGGAAAGGTAGGGCCCCACCCCCTCCAGTTACGTTAACCAATAGCAGTTCAGTGGTGACGCAAGCGCACCGTGGCTATATAAGGAAGCAACACGGGGAATAAACGCTTTTCGCCATCCACCACATTGGTGTCCGTGTGTGACTAGCCCGAACGGCCTGTACGTTTTGCCGTCGTGTCTTCTCTGAACCGGGTCGCCTTGCCTCACAAGAGGCAACATAGTGGTGCCGAAACCCGGGACGAAAAATAACCGCGCCCCCAGTACACGGGAAGGCGCGGCCGGGACATCGGGAATCTCAACGGACGCTAGAAGACGGCCGGAGCGGCGGGACCGACTTCGGTGGAGAGGACGCTCCCGTACCGCCGGGATGGAAGCTCTCGGCAAGGTAGTTTCGCAACTGCATAAGCAGTGGGGGATTGACTGTAAGGCTAAAGACTTCGAATGCGCGGTTACAAGATTGCTTAAATTAAGCACCATTCAGTGTCCCGTAGACATTCTTCACCCGGAGTGTTGGGACAAATGTACGAAAACGCTTGCAGAGGACGTAATGTGTTCAGGGTCCAGCAAGTGTCTTAAGAGTTGGGGGAGGGTTACGCAAGCATTGCGAAAAGCATTGCAAGAGCAAGAGACCTGGAAAGCGGCCCAAAGTTGTTTGAAAGTTACTCCTAAAGTGGGGGTTGGAGCAACTACTCAAACGATGTTTAGTGATTGTCCTGCCGATCCTGACCCACCATCCGAAGACAAAGATTGCCCGCAATCGTTGTCTCGGTCCCCCAGTCCTACCCCCAATTTGGCCGTAAAACAGGTTCAGCGGCAAAAATGTGATAATGTCGATGTGCGCGAGAACGCGTTTAACAACGAGGGTCCCGAGGAGGTTTGCGAAAGACCGCCACCGTATGCGCCACAAAATGGCGCCGGCGAAGAGGGAGAGGGGCGGGGCGGCGAGCCGTCTCCCGCCACAAACATGCGCAGTCGGGAATCCAGGGAAAAGTGGGAGGAGATCGCGGACGGAAAAAGGGAGGGGAGCCCGGGGCCCAGTCGGGGGGCGCGTCCCAAGGCATTTCCTTATAAGGAAAGAAACTCCCCGGAAGGGAGGCGGAGAGGGGGTGGGAAGAAGCCTACCCGCGGAAAGGGGAGAGGGCGGAGCCCAAACAAAAGATACTGTAGCCCGCAAGTCTCGGACCACTCGACTTCCGCCTCTGACTCGGAGGACGACGGGGGTGGCCGGCGGCGCGTGCGGGATGCAAAGCTTTATACATCCAGCCCAAGTTCGGACTCGGATAATGAGGAAATGCAAGCAAGCTCTAACAAACTTAAAGGCTTGGCCTTGTCATATATGGTCAAGAAAAGCTTGCAAAAATCTACGCCACTCACAGATTGGGAAAAAATTCAAAGGGTGTGTGCCGAGTGGGCCCCACCCACAGCGCTAGCTTTCCCGGTCAGGGAAATAAACGGCCAAAAGACTTACTCTCCGGTTAACCCTAAAGACATACAAGCAATCGTTAAAGCAATTGCGGAAAAAGGAATAAACTCCGCGATGGTTTCCACCCTAATTGACAATGTTTTTGGCAACGATGATATGCTCCCTTTTGACATTAAACAAACGTGCAGAATGATTTTCGATGGCGCAGGGATGATAGTATTTAAGCAAGAATGGGAGGACAATTGCTCAAATATGCTGGCCAAGGTTGCCGGGGACGACCACCCATTGCGAAACTCTAGCCTACAGCGGTTAATGGGCAGAGACCCAACAATGGTCACTCCTCAGGCACAAGCCCAAAACATGAGAGCCCCAGAAATCGCGGCTACAACTCGCGCAGCTAGGGAAGCCATCCATACCACTTGCGGGATAGTCGCTAAGCCAGCCCCGTGGTCTACCATAAAACAAAGTGAAAGCGAAAGCTTCACCCAATTTGTAGACCGTCTCCAAGCTGCCGTAGACTCTTCCAACTTGCCAGCAGAAGCCAAAGGCCCAGTCGTCGCTGACTGCCTGCGACAACAATGCAACCAAACTACCAAAGAAATTTTGCGATCGGTGCCACCAGGCTCTAGTGTTGCGGCAATGATCAAGCATGTGGCAAGGGAAGAGCATCTGACCCCAATTCACGCTGCAGTGAGCGCTGCCGTAGCCGGAGTAATGGCCGTCCAAAGTCGCCATGGCCACAGCCAACCAGTACCGCCTGATCCCCCACCCCAAGGCAAGCCGAGAGGACCATGCTGGGCTTGTGGCAAAAAAGGTCATATCGCCAGAGAATGCAGGCTAAAAAAGCAGGGAAACGGGCAGGGGAGGGGACCTGCGGGCCGCACGAGGCCCCCTCCCAGCTGGGATATTCGGCGGCCCAGTTATGCGAACCCCGCATGGGGCGAGCAGCTTCCGAATCCACTACCTCCTCGAGAAGCCACCAACTTTATGGCCCAGCCAATGCCTCCACAGCAGTCGTTCCACCAGCCGATGACCCAGCCAGACCTAACTACCTTCGCAACTTCGAAGGACAAATTGGAGACCAAGACCTTCGAGTGGCCCTGGCAGTACAATGCAATACCCCGCCAATGATATGGGGAATTTGCCGGCAGTACTTTTACAACTCCGACATAATCCCCGGTAACAGCCCTCCAAGCCACTTTCGGCTCAGTGATACCGCAATCAGTGTTCCCTTCCTGATCGACACCGGTGCGGATATAACAGTCATTCCGCAGACGCTTTGGCCCCCAGGCTGGAAGTTAGAAGATGCCCCCACCGTAGGCGGAGTAGGAGGAGTTTCCATTGCAAAGAAAAGCGTTGAATTAATATCAATAACCCTCCACGATAAAAGAAGGCCCGAAACAGAAGTCCAAATACATGTTTACGTTCTTTTGAACGTCCCACCTTTGCTCGGACGAGACGCTCTATCCCGGCTGAACGTCAGAGTGACAAATTTACCTTAAGGGCCACTGCAGCATACCCTCCACCTCCAATCAAGCTAACCTGGAAATCGTCAGACCCGGTGTGGGTCGAGCAGTGGCCCATCCCCGAGCCTCGATTGACAATCCTCCTTCAATTGCTCCAGCGAGAATTAGAAAAAGGGCATATCGAGCCATCTACTTCCCCGTGGAACACACCGGTGTTTGTTATACCGAAACGCAGCGGTGAAGGCTTTCGTCTGCTCCACGATCTGCGTGCTGTCAACAAAAAAATCCAGGCCATGGGCCCAGTACAAACACGACTACCCGTTAACTCCTTCGTTCCAACGAACCAACCTTGTGCGGTACTCGATATCAAGGACTGCTTCTTCTCCATACCCCTACACGAACAAGACAGAGAACGATTTGCCTTTTCTGTTGTGTTCCCTAATGGTCAGCAACCCAGTTTGCGATTCCACTGGAAGGTTCTTCCCCAAGGAATGGTTAACTCTGCTACCATATGCCAAATTATTGTAGGCCGAGCCCTAGTGCCCGTTCGATCAGCGAACCCAGAAGCTACCATTATCCAATATATGGATGATATTCTCATTGCAGCTCCAACGTCAGACCTCGTAGACAGCCTCGTGTCAGCAATCTCCAAGGTTCTAAAGGCCAACGGCTTTGAAATAGCTGAAGCAAAAATAAAAAGAGGTCCTTCAGTTACGTTTTTAGGTGTAAAAATCGCTAGCTCTCATGTAACACCCCCGGCAATTAAAATTCGCCGTAGTATCAAAACGCTTCACGACGCACAGCAGCTAGTAGGATCTTTGCAGTGGCTGCGCAACGTCATCCTCATCCCACCAGAAGTTATGTCCCCACTGTACGAGCTTCTTAGCGGCAAGCATCCATGGGAACAAAAGACCCTCTCAGACAAGGTCACGCGCTCACTCGATTTCATCGAACGACAGTTGTCTACAGCGGTCCTCTCCAGATGGAATCCAAGCCTACCATTGGACCTTTACGTCCATTTCACCAGAGGGAGGAGTGGGAGCACTAGCACAAGGACCCCCTGATACAGCTAAACCAGTCCAATGGATAGCCCTCGGAAAAGCCTCACGCGCATTTACCCCGGGAGTGGAGTGTCTCGGAAACCTCATTATGAAGGGCAGAAAACTTGCCCTAAGTCACTCGGGCTTCGAACCTGCAAAAATATACTTACCTTTCCGGAAACAAATCCCAACATCATCAGTGGCAGTCTCAGAGCATCTTGCCTTGGCCCTTTTTGGATTCGTAGGAGAGCTTTGTTATTCCACAAAACCCCCATGGACTCAGCTGTTAGCGATAGTAGATATCGACCTTCCACAAAAGGTCAGAGACCGACCACTACCAGGACAGACCGTCTTCACCGACGCTTCCTCAACCACCTCTACCGCAGCCGTGGTGTGGCGAGCACAAGAACAGTGGCAATGTATCAAAATGACAGATATGTCGCTGTCAGTCCAACTATTAGAAGCCTCTGCTGTAGTTTTGGCGTGTGGGCTGTTTCAATCTGAGCACCTTAACATCGTAACAGATTCCATGTTCGTTGCCAGACTTTGCCAAGCAATGTCCGGACCAGGCATCTCAGCATCCCCTGCCGCAGCCATGATCGAAGAAGCACTTTCCTCGCGTCAAGGTACTGTGTCAGTTACACATGTCAACAGCCACGACCCTGTCAAAGGACTTTATCAGATTGGCAATGACAAAGCCGATGCCGCAGCAAAGGGACTCTGGACTCTGCGAGACGCGCAACAACTGCATGAGTCACTGCACGTCGGAGCCAAAGCACTCGTCAAAAGGTGCGACATCTCAATGGCAGACGCCAGGCACATAGTGGCCACCTGCCCCCATTGCCAAAAAGCACCCCTGTGGTCTAGCGGAGTTAACCCCAGAGGTCTTAGGGCCTCGGAGATTTGGCAAACAGACTTTACCCTCTGCCAATTGTTAAAACCCAGAGTCTGGCTCGCCGTAACAGTCGACACATATAGCGGCATGATTGTTGCGACCCAGCATAAGAAAACGAACTCTAAAGCGACAATCCAACATTGGCTAACCGCTATGGCATGGCTTGGTATTCCAAAACAAATTAAAACAGATAATGGCACAAACTTCATTTCCAAATCGACTCAAGAGTTCGCCACAAAATGGAACATCACCTTAAAACAAGGCATCCCCTACAATAGCACAGGACAAGCCATCGTAGAAAGGGTGAATCAAACTCTAAAATCTAAGCTAGAGACCCTAGCCAGAGCAGAAGGGTTCACCAACAATATCCCTTCACTGGAACAACCACGCTTGTTAGCCACCGCCATGCTAGCGTTAAACCAATTTCCAAGGGGAGATCAAACACAGACCCCTTCCCAAAAGCACTGGGCCACCGAAGCCTTAAAAGAAGGTCCACCAGTTAGTATCAAAAATGAGCTAGGAAATTCGGAGTCAGGATGGAAGTTAGTCCTGACAGGTCGGGGGTATGCAGCAGTAGAAAAAGACAACATTATTAAGTGGTGTCCTTTAAAGTCGATAAAACCTGCGTTGCGTAACGAAACTAACGAAACTTCTGAGTTTCCTTTAACAGGTCTGCAGCTGTGATTCCTCTTGTCAATTTCACATTTCACCACCAGAGCGAACACCGTCGATCCCGCGACAGCATCTATGCCTCTGTGTCTCCCTGTTCCTGAGCTTAACTTATACGGTACAGGCAAGATCGGACATTCACCCCTATCAGCCATGCACCTGGACACTCCGCAACCCTACAGACGGTAGAGTAATAGCACAAGTCGTGTCTAACACCCCTAGTTTTATTGTTAGTCTCAAAGACTTATTTAACTTTCGAGGAGAGAATTGCGTTAACTGGCAAACATATTGGTGTCCCGGTTCCAACCCCAGGAAAAGCTACTGTACCTATCCCGGTTATTGGTTCTGCGGATATTGGGGCTGTGAAACTATCGTAACCAGTAATCGGTGGAAACCGCCCAAGAGAGATAACTTCCTGTACGTAAGCTACTGGCCGCAAGAATGCAAACAACCCACCTTTGCTGCAGACGGGATGGTTAGTGAAAGGGGAAGTTGTTCCCACTTAAATGTAACAGTTTTGCGACCCCAAGATGTAGGCTGGACGTTGGGCAAAATGTGGTCAGTATTCATTCATAAATGGGGTCAAGACCCAAGTGCGGTCGTAGAAGTTATTAGATTTCCACCGCAGCATCATACTGCCATTGGACCTAACCAAATTATGGCTCAAGAACGTAAAAGCTTAAGTAACACCCCAGCACCTGACCCTATGGGCGCTACGCCAGAACCTAATACGGTTTTAGCACCCCCTTATAGAGTGCCTCAAACGACCCCTTTTACCTTATTTTACCGCATGCTAGATGCAGCATTTTTATCACTAAACGCAACAAAGCCAGACCTTACTGATTCTTGTTGGCTTTGCTATGACGCCATTCCGCCCTTTTACGAAGGTGTAGCCCTTAGCGCCCAGTTCAGTTACTCCAAAGAAAGTAGCCCCAGTCAATGCTTGTGGAATACTCCTCGAAAAGGGATCACGCTAGAACGAGTTTCGGGTGAGGGAGTTTGCGTAGGCAATCAACAGATAGTGCAGCGTAACAGACATATCTGCAATACCTCTGTTGTCCTGGATGGGACCGACTCCTGGGCTGTCCCCTCAGCTTCAGGAGTATGGGCTTGCAACTCCACAGGTGTCACCCCATGCATTTCCATCAAAGACTTTAATGAAGCTAACAACTTTTGTGTTCAGGTTGTTATTATTCCTAGAATCCTGTACCATTCTGATGATGAAGTACTTCGCAGCTTTGAGGAAAATCTCCCACGACAGAAACGGGAGGTAGTAACCGCTATTAGTCTCGCGGTGCTTTTAAGTTTGGGTGCGACAGGTACAGCGACAGGCATCGCAGCGTTAGTATCCCAGGAACAAAGCCTGACGCAACTGCAGATGACTATTGATGAAGACTTACGCGAAATTCAGCAATCCATTTCCTTCCTAGAGTCGTCCCTTAACTCCCTATCTGAAGCGGCGTTACAGAATAGGTGTGGACTGGATCTCCTACTTATGCATCAAGGAGCTCTATGCGCTGCCCTTAATGAAGAGTGCTGTTTTTATACCAACCATTCAGGAACAATTAAAAAATCTATGGCAGAGCTCCAAGAAAGGCTGGAGCGACGCCGCAAAGAATATTCTCAGCAAAATTGGTTTAATTCGCTCTTTACCCAGTCCCCCTGGATCGTCACCCTTGTATCTACTTGGATGGGACCAGTTATCGTTATTGTTCTCACGCTTATAATCGGTCCTTGCCTTTTAAACAAGCTAGCTCAATTTGTTAAAGCCCGCCTAAATCAAATTGATGTTATGTACTTAGAACAAAGACAGCTTGCTTAGTTATAACATTTCGCTTGAAACGCATTATAAGTAACTAACGTATTATAGTTGCAGTTTTGTGTATCTGTCGGTGATCTGTCTTTGCTTGTTGTTACTAACACAGTTATATAAGTTTATTTGTTCATGGAGGGGGGGGAAATGTGGTTAGACAGGTAACCCGATCGGAAGATTTCGCGGTGTACGGAAAGGTAGGGCCCCACCCCCTCCAGTTACGTTAACCAATAGCAGTTCAGTGGTGACGCAAGCGCACCGTGGCTATATAAGGAAGCAACACGGGGAATAAACGCTTTTCGCCATCCACCACATTGGTGTCCGTGTGTGACTAGCCTGAACGGCCTGTACGTTTTGCCGTCGTGTCTTCTCCGAACCGGGTCGCCTTGCCTCACAAGAGGCAAAACAGGGCGAAGGACAGGAACCTATTTTATTCTCAAAATGCAACCATGATGTTTTCCAAATACCTTGCTGACCAGACCAAGACAAGATTTTTGAATGTTAGCAGCAATTAAAAGAGCACATTTCAAGCGTGTTGCTGTGCAAGGTGGAGAATGCATGAATCAGAGGAACATGCCACGCTTTCCTGCTGCGGGTGTTTGGCTAACAACTGAGAGGGGAGCACAGCACTGGCTGCTGTGGGAGGCTACCCAGCAAGGACCAGCGCTGACTGCAGGGAGGAAGAACCCAACACCTTCCCATGCCCTCAGTAGCTCTCAACGACAGCAAACAACCAGAAGAGCTGTTTTATCCTGAAGCACATGGCAGGGCAGCTGCAGGAAGTTTCTGCTGCGGTTGCACACCCTGCCACCCACCCAGCTGTCGTCAGTCCCCGTTACAGCACAGAGAAACACCTATGTTTCATGCACATGCCTGCACAGAAACACACGCAGAGGGAAAAAATCCCTTGGGTGTCACATAGAGAAATAGCACTGACAACCTTGTCCTCTTACAGAGTCACTGCAGTGATTTCCCTGATCGAGAAGCAGCACGCCTTGTGGCAGGATCACCACCGCAAGCGTATCGCTTGCTTTCATCTCCGTCTTAATCTACCAGCTGGCACTTGCTCCCTCCAGACTGTAGCCGGGATAAAAGCGATTCAGTTTACAAGAAGCACAGCACCGTGTGAGCCCGCTGTGTATTTATAAAAACAGCTACACATAATAAAGCTCTGCAGGGACCGCTGACCCACACAGAAGCTGTGTTTTCTGAACAGGCCGTCTGTGTGAAATCCGCAAACCCAGGACTGCGACCCCCCCTCACCCTGTCCCTTCTCTCCTTCCCTCAGCCGGGCCCGGCTCCACCTTGGAGCCCCCTCCGGGCAGCCAGCAGGCAGGAGACACCCCCACGCCCGCCCAAGGGCCTCGCTCGCCTCACGGGCAGCCCCAGCCCTCACCTCAGCCAGGCCGCAGCTGGAGCAGAGACTGCAGAGACCAACATGGCCGCCCGGCAGCCCCGTGCCCCAGGCCTACAGCTCCCAGCATGCCCCGGGAACCAGCAGGGTCCCCCGGCAGCCCCGTGCCCCAGGCCTACAGCTCCCAGCATGCCCCGGGGCGCTTTTTCCTGCTGCCTGACCCTGCAGGGACCCCATCCCCGGCCCGGCCCCGCCCCCCGCAGGTCCCTTGGCCGCCTGCCCGGGCGAGGACGAGGAGGAGAACGAGGAGGAGAGGAAAGAGAAAGAGGAGGAGAAGGAGAAGAAAGAGAAAGAGAGAAAGAGAAGGAGAAGGCGGGACAGAGCGGCGGACACAGGTGGGATGGAGCAGGAGAGAGGGGCGGAGGGGAAGGGTGAGAGGAGAAAGGCAGGAAGAGTTTGTGTTCCATTTTTTGATATCTTAGGGCTACGACGTGTTCGGGCTCTGGTCTGCTAGTGTTACAGTGTGCTAGGGCAGTGGGATGGCCAGATTATAGGATTCCAGAGTTTAGGCGAGGTAGGATTAAAGCATGTTACTGTTACAGACTGGCTGTGGGTTTGTTGGCCCTGGGTTCTTGGACTTATGTTATTTTTGTCTTGCCTTGTTTTGTCTTCTGGCTGGTCTTTTTTTTGTGGGTTTTTTTTTCCCAAATCTTTCTCTATGTTGCTGGTCTTTTCTGGGTTTGGAGAGGCACCTTTGGTTTATGTACGTTTCTTCTGGTTTTTTTTTTTTTTTTTTCCTGTTCTGGTGGTTTGTGTTGCATTTTATGTCTCAGAACCACCATTTGTGGTCTAATATGTCTGACCAGGTGTAAGAAGCTGCATTGGATGGTCCGGACTGGAGGCGTGGAAATCCATTTTCTTGCTGCATATCCAGACCCCGATCCCAGCAGACCAGGCGCAGCCACCAGCTCCACGAGGGCCTAGCCACCGGCTTTGCAAAAAAAAAAATCTGTGCACTGTGTCGTTGAAGGGAAAAATTGCAAAAGAAAAGGCAAAATGCTTATGACTTTGTTAACGCTTTATTTTGGGGCACTTGTTTTGTTAACTGTCATTGTAATAATTTTGATGATTTATGTTTGTTTACCCTGTGATTGCCATTGTGGGCAATCACCTTCTTTACCTAATTCCCCAGAGCCGTGAACAAGTAATGCGACCTGGGACACGTTTTTGGTTTTATAAGATAAGATGTTGTTAATTAGATTTAGATCTGTTATTTAGATATGTAATTTAGATAACTAAGATGTTGTTGTTTAACTTAGAAATGTTGTACTTAGAAAAAATGTTTTTAATTAGTATAGCCATCGTGTAATATTTTTGGGTTTTTTTTAATGAGTATTTACATATTGTTTTATACCAATATAGAATGGGCCTTAGGAAACCAAGTCACTTAAGCTGTACGCATCTACCTCATGCGCCTTCTACCTCTATCCTTTTCTTTCCTCTCTGTTTCTTCTCTGCAGCCAGCACCTTATCTTGCTCTTTCTCTTTGTCTCTCCTGCCGCACCTTATCTCACCCTTTGTCTTTCTCACCGAGTTAACCTTGTTTGATGTATATAGTTTGACATTACGATATATATTTTGTTAAAGTTTGGAAAAAAAAAAAAAAGCTATTAACCTGCAAAGGTTTGGTGTATTGTAGCAGTTGGGGCGGTGGGGTCTGGAAGGCGACCAGCGCTGTGAGGTCTGGTGGATGGCAGTGGGGTGGAAGCAGCTGTTGGGGGGTCCGTCATTTGCACAAGCCAGCTCCCCCACCCCCGGCATGCTTTGGAATGTCTGGGTCCCCATGGCTGTATTTTGAATGGTCCCTCCCAGTTGGGTCAACGGGCCCAGCGCAGCCAGTAGATCCCGTTGGAGCTCCTCTGTGTGGCATAAATCCCTCGGCATTTGTGATTCAGGAGAGGTAACATTGGAATCTGCAGATCTCCTTAGATGACCTTCAGGAGCTGTGGGCTGTGGGTGGGGACTGGCTCTCTTTCTCTCGTCCAGTGACTGGTGTCATTGCTCATAGGAAGTGGAAGAGCTTTAACAGGCGAATCTGTCGTTTCCCTTCTGGGGGTTACGGGAGCTGTTTTGGAGGTGAGGGAGATGTAAATTCACGGTCTTGAGCCAACCTGGATAGAGCAGAGGTGGACTGTGATTTGTCTGACCTCAATTGTCTATCTGTAATGCAGTTGTAATTGTCTCTGCCTGCACAACTGGTGTGAGGTTCTATTTTATTTTAAAGGAGCTATAGTGAATCAAGTCAGTGAATCTAGTGCACGCTCTTTCTGACCAAATATATGAGCATTTACTTTAGGATAAGAGAAACAGTACCTTGAACTCGCTCGTTATACTGACTTGACTCTCTGTTGCCTAAAAATGGGGCCAAGGTTGGCTGAGACATAGGCGTCTACATGAGAGACATCCACGTTTAGTCAGATGAATCACACCCCAGTCTCCTGTGTTCCTCATCAGGTCTCTGACCACTCTGCTGTTAGCCCTAACTGAAGCCAAGTACAGTCTCTGTCTCTTTTCTTTCTTTCTTTCAAACAACGGAAATTCAGTCTTAGACATTCAGTTGCAGAAGAAAGTTTGTGTTTGAAGATCACGCTTGGATCTTCGAGTAGCTCTAATTAGATGCCTTTTCCTCCTCGCTTCGTCCCTGGTAAGCTTAGGCACTCTCTCTTTGTCCTGTTTCTGAGGACCGCTGCCCAAGGCGCCTAGCACTGCAGAGGGAGATGCTGTATCTCATTTTGCACTGTGAATTTTGTTAGTCATGAGGTGTTGGAGCGGCAGAGGAATGCACGTAAGTCGACCCAATATGAGTGATAGAAGTGATTCAACTTTATTTGCACGGATAGGTCATATTTATACAGTTTGCGATAATTATGCCTACTAGTCCTAATATGATTGGTACATTGCTAATGTTTATTCATTACTAAAACACACCCACTTGTGATTTGCAGCTATGCGTGTTCCGTAACTTTCTCATGAGAACTTCTTCAAAAGTTACTTGTGAAGTTATGCCAAGGTCACACCGTCCCTGTCTTTCTCCTGATAACAGCGAGACCAGCTCTTGTTTTTCGCCCGATATCAGTGAAGCCAGCTATTTTCAGCCAAGGCCTAGTCTTGCTGCTCAAACTGACATTCTTTCACACAGAACGCTGCTCGCACAACTTTTCCACAGGCCCATGTCCTTCTTCAGCAAGCCAGTTCCCAACAATGAGGAATGAAGTATTTTTGGGACATAAGCTAACTACATTGCACTCAAGTGAAAAAAGTGCTCTGTAACTTCCGAGAGATAGTATTGGAATATAATCAGAATACAGCTATATGGGGCAAAAGATGCTTAAAAAGTTAGGTAAAAGTTGTGAGCATAGTGCTATTTTTGGAGTTTGGATTTGTATATGTTTTAAAGTTTGAATGTAAACAAATCTGGTTGAATTGATGTGGAAAACATGTTCAAATTGCCAAGTACTTCTTTCCAACAAGAATGAGCAAAGTAGCAGCTACAAAGAGTGTTTCAGCTTTAAAGTGGTTTATATTTTTCAACCCACATCTCCAATTTTCTGTTAAAATTAAAGTGGCCTAGAAAAACAATCTTTTAATTCTGTGTCACCAATTTGATGATCCACCCCTTCTAAGAAAATTATTGTTGATATTGCTTAGTAGAGACGTAGGCAATTAGTGGTTGGACTGTGGCCTCTCAAGACATGCGTCTCGTTTTGTCCAGAAGACACTCAGGCTGCAGCAAGCAATCAGAATTCACAGCAAAAATCAAGGATCCAAAAAAAAGAAGCCTTCAAATTACAAAGGAGGGATGGGCAAGTAAAAGGCAAAAGCCTGAATCCCATCTGTCCTAAATAATCCACTGCTCAGCTCTGGGCTGGCAGCACAGGTCCCCTGCAGTTCGGGGTCTTGGGCACAAATCTTCTGCAGTTAGGTGCTTACCTCCTTCCTCAGGCAGGAAGAAAATAAAAATAAAAGGAGATCCCCGTTACTTAGTTCAGCGAAGGGAAAAGAAAGTTCTGTTTAGATCTGTTTGCCTGTTTTGCAGGATGGACTTTAGCACAAAGGCGAATAGTGCCCCAGTAGCAGGCGGCTGGGCAGGCAAGAGGGGATGCAGGAGTCTGCTCCCAGGGAAGCCGTTCCACTTTGTATAATTTAGGAACTGTTGTATTGGGGGTTTGAAGCCAAGTTCCCAGCAGGCACATCCTAGCTCTTTTCTCTCTCTGGCCCATTAATTGTCCTGAATCCACTCCGGGTTTACAGAAAGTGGGTCAGCTACCGTTAAAGGGGGATTTTGTCCTCAGGATGCCTGCAACCTCGAGCTCGGCCTTGTGCTTGGTTGGTGAGAAAGCCATGGCTCTACCTGCAAATCTGAGTGAGGAGGGGGTGTGGATATAGGAGTTTTGCAGGGAGAGCCTGAGCCACTGGGCTGCTGGACAGGGTGGGACCCGTGTCAGCCAATTAATCTTTTAGCTCCAAATGCCTTTGACAGAGATGCAGGTCTCCTGGGGATTGTGGGGACGTGCTCCTGCGTCTGGAAAAGATGGCTGAGTTCCTGGCATAAGAAGGGCACTGAGGTTTAGAGGTCAGAGTTGAGGCAGGTATGTGATCTTTAGTCAAAAAAATGTATTTCTGTATATTCAAGCAGTTTTTTTACCTCTCCTCTGCTAATCCAGTGTGGAATATGAGCCAACAAAGGGGAAGGGTGAGAGGAGAAAGGCAGGGAAGAGAGAAAAAAAGGGCACTTCCATGCCCCCGTCCTTGGAAGTGTTCGAGGTCAGGTTGGATGTGGCTTTGAGCAACCTGACCTAGTGAGAGATGTCCCTGGCCATGGCAGAGAGGTTTTCCAAAAAGCTGGAGCTGGGGCGTATTAGGACTGTAGTCCTATCAACTAGTCTCCCCAGTCAGAACAGCTGTTTACTTACAAGGGTAACTAGGCCTTGACCTCATTTGCCTTGCCTAGTTTATAGGCATTGTCAACTTCCACTTCCTAAGTCAAAATAGTCATAATGAATATTTTCCTTCTTATGATATTATTTCCATAACAAATACAGAAGGAAAGCCTATGTTTAATTGATGTGCACTACATCTAAATTAGAACACCTACAGCAGCAACTTCCTACATGTTGTACGTATTACTTGCAGCGTACAACTTGCACTTCAGAGAGTTTGCACAACACAAGAATGGGTTTTAGACTTTGCTAGCATCCACGATCTTTCCAGCGTACAGAAGGCCACCATCTGCCTTTTGTTGCCCCGTTCTTCCTACAGAGGCTATAATTAGAGATTGACATAAAGGACAATACCAATTAGATATAGTAGATATTATTAAGAGCAAATTCTTCTAGGCAAGAGTCGATATTTTTCAGTTGCCTGCATGTATTACTAAAAATTTGATCTCACAACTTAAAAGGTGAGGAAAATGGCACTTGGAAAGCTTTACTAAGAGTGACTTATGCCCAATACTATGTGTTCCCCTTTTGGTATTAAAAAAAAAAAAAAAATAAATCTTACTTCTCTCTCTCAACTGTACCAGACTGCCAGGCATATACAAAGAAGAGAACTGAAGAGAGAAAGTAGCACACATGGCATACTACCTATTCATCCATCAGCCTTCTGTTTAAATGAGAAGTCTCTGGCAGTTTAATATTTTGCCAACTCTTGCTATTATTTGTCCACCATAGTGAACAGCTCCAACCTACTCCTGTTCTGAGAGATCCTAATTTTATACAAGAAGTTAAACTCATTTGTTCCAAGTTTTGACACTTGTTTATAGCTTCACAAAGCTGCAAGCCATTTCTCCTGCATACTCTGACAGACAACAGATAAGTTCACACTGTTACAGTTCAGGGAGTTGCCTTCAGCCACCAGGGTGGTGTATTACCCTTCACTGTAAATGTGCCTCTCCGACTCACACGGTCGGCTTGCCTCCAGCTGGGTAGAAATTTATCACTCCAGCCTTTTCTACCCTCACCACTTGGGAGGAGGAATGAATGGAAATCAGCTCCTGAACCCCCAAAATTGATAGCACAAACTAAACCAAACAAACCAACCAATCAAATCCAAGCAACCAAGAAAACCCCCAAACCCTGTGACCTTCACTGAAGTAACACCAGCTACACCTTTCATTCCTACCACACAAACTCCTGCTAATAAAAGCCTGCAGGCACCTGCTGGCAAGTTAAAGCACCTTGTTCCTGACACCAGCATTCAGAGAAAGCCACTTTTTTTCCACCTTGAAGCGTGGCTAGTAGCCTGAGAGTAGTGCCAAGCTGCAGCCGCCAGCAGCCCGTACAGCACAGATATTAACTCATTTTCCCTCAAACTTCTTTTATCTTCTTCCACGCACGCTTCCTATGCTGTTGCCTCACAATGACATATTTGGCCTGCTCTTGTCCCTGAATTGTTGTTTTCTTGCTTCCTGAATTGGAGATTTTAGACAATCTGTGGGATGGATCCAGGGTTTTGTTCTGATTTATCTTGAAGATTTTATAAACACAGTGCACCGTTACAATCTATCTCTAACACATATATACCAAAAGGAAGGACTGACCTGACACTGCAATAACAGATAAAACAGACTCCTCTCTCTCCAACTGAGAGAAAGCACCTTGGGTATTTGGCCTGACTAAAGTGAAGAAACTCAAAATTGTCATAAGGTAACAGTGTTGACTTTTCCAAGAGTTTGCTCAATCAGTGTCAACTAAGTTGTTAGAAAAAGAATGTTGGAGGCTGACTTCTATTTCAGCCAGAAATCAAAAGGGTGGCTTTCCACCTGAGCCTTTAACTGTATTTAATTCTGATATGGAATTATGGTTTCCTGCAAAAAAGTCCTCTTTCAGAGTCCTCTTTTCAATCAGGTACTGGAGTTTTATTGTAAATAATTTTACTGCAAGCACACATCCCCTTTGTTAGAGTCAATTCAAATTAGGCCATTTAAACATTAACGACTGCTTGTATTCTCCACAACTATCTGTCCATACTTACTTCATTATAAATCGGCTGTTGCAGAAGTGAAGTGCTACGGCCTTGTTTAACAGCTTACAAGTAGTAATACATAGAATTTCTGTAGAACACTTGCGGTTCCCAGCCTGGTCTGCCACCTGCTGAGCAAAGTGTACTGGCTCTCACTGGATGACCTTTTGGAGTGGAGAGAGGAAATAGCAAAAAATCCCATTCAGTTTCTTTCAGAGAAGTTTCTTACCAGTGGTGGGCATTGACTGTCCTTGGGGACCAGACAACTTGCTAATACTGGCTGTCTTTGCACAGGAACCTGATAGCCCTTGTGAATAAATGCAGACAGTTGAAAAATAAGCTGTACTCAAATATAAGAATCGCTGCCTATGTTGAAATAAAGCATACCTTCTCTTCCAACAAACCGCTGATGGACACAGATGAAGATGTAGAAGGTTCCGCGGCAGTCACCATGGCAGCAGGAGGTGTAACACTCATGAGTGGTGGTGGAGGCGGTGGCAGTAGCGGCTGCTGCTGCTGTTGCTGCCGAATCTGCTGACGCAGCCTTTTTGTGTAGCCAGTTCCATTTCTGAAGTTGTTAACAGCCTAGAGGCAGAAAAACATTAACAAAAAGGGTAAGATGAAACTTCAGCAGATATACGAACAAAAGCCTTCACAGAGGAAAATGTCGCGTCCCAAAGTTGGAGCGACTCAGGTTCGTGGATTTCCTTTGTCAGAATTAAGGTGAAACGACACCAGGGGAGTTCAAACAACAATCAACATTTATTCAACCTAGCTAACCTGCCCAAGTACACGTGAACTTATCAATATGAACCTTGCAACATGTCATTAAGCCGCTGTTTGAGAAGAGAAGGAAGGTGTAGAAAAAGAAATGGAAAGAGGAACAGGAAATATATCAGAAGGAGAGCCCTCCCGTTGAGTCACGAGGTTCAGAGCAGACCCCCTTGCTTTCTGGACTCCTTCTCAAAGAGGAGCTCAGGGGCGGCTAGGTCCACTCTTAGTCTCAGACTTGGTCAACGGTTTATATTTCAAAGGATGAGGTGTAGGGACTGTGGAAAAGAGAGAAGGAAAAGAGGGGGAGAGAGAGTGAGAGAAAGAAAGAAAGAAAGAGAGAAGAGAGGGGTTTCACCAGTCCTGGGTCCAGCGTTGGTCCAGCCAGCGTAGAGATCCAGTTCCAGAGGGCGCGCACTGAGGATTCATTCTCTCCTCTTTTATAGTGTGTTAGTTGATGATCTCAACATGCACAGTTCCCACACCCGGGGTTCACTGGAATCAGTTAGTGAGCTTTGGGGGGGAGGGGGGTGGTGTTCATTGTGGAGTTGCCTCTCTTTTCCTGCTGGCATGACCACTTAGGATAGAAGCACAGTCCCAAATTCCGTGGGGCCTTCTTCCTCCAGGAGGGCATAAATTGTGTTCCTTCTCCTGGTCACTTAAGATAAGGATTTGGGGCTTTGGAGAAGTGCATTCCCACCCTCCGTGGGGCCCTCTCCTCTGTCCACATTGTCCTGTTCACAAAACTCCAGCATTTTTACAGAGGTCGTTTTGTCCACCAAAGCTCTTTTAGCGGATGTTTGAGACATTACATTTGTCAGACCGTCACACCACCCCGTGGCTCAAACAGTCGCTGGACTTTGATTCTCGTTCGTATCATCTTCGTCTGTGGTGATCTTGATATAGCGGACAGTAGGAGAAGAGAGAGAGACAGCTGAGGATAGTAAGCGGCTAATCATACATCTGATTATGGCAAGGCCTGTTATTAAACATATAAATCCAATTAATATCATAAGTCCAATATTTACAAGCTATTTTCCCCATCCCGTCAGTCCCAAGGATCCTAAAATGGCATGTAGCCATGAGTTTGGATTCCAGCCATCAAACCAGTCAGCGGGTTGCATTGCGTGGAAGAGTTCTCTCGTCTGGTCGGCAATCTCCTTCATCTTTGCCCGGGCTTCTTCAATGGAAGTCGTGGCATTATGAATGGTAATACAACATTCAAACTCAGTCAAATTCAACATACCACACACACCTTGTTCTTTTAACAATAACATATCTAAGGCTAAACGATTCTGTAATGTCATTTTTGATACCTGTTGCACTTGGAGATTTAGTTCCCCAAAGGCATATCGAGTCCAATTACTTAACAGATGTACTTGCCAAGTTAGGTTTTCTAGCACCCATTGGTGCCGAACAATATACCCAGATGGTGCAAAGAATGCTTCTAGCTCCAACGATACCTTCAGTCCCCAGGTACAATAATTGGGTTTTAAAATGCTTTGAATCCATTTCTGGGTGCTACTTGGATCATCAAGTTCTCATTTCTTCCTGTGAATAGGTGGTGTGGTATATTCAAAGATTCGCCTGGGACACATAGTAGGAATTCCCAAACCAGACCGCAATCCAGCCTGCTCGATAACATTCAAGTGCGAGTACATTTTCCCATCTGAGCACCCCCAGACAGTTCCCTCAGGGGCAGTATACAAAGCATTTTGACAAGTAGCTGCGTCTCCCCGAGGTATTTGATTATCTTCCCCCACCTTATGTCTTGGGAAGTGGTTAATGGGAATTCCACATTTTAGCCAGGTATTAACATTATTGGTGATCTGATTACATTGGTTATCCCGGTTTCGGTATCCAAATTTAGGATATCCCCAACAGGTGCACATATCTCAAATTAAGGTTCTAATGTGGGTACAGTTTAGCAAATGGGCATCATTGGGGTTGGGTGTGCCTACAAATTCTTTCTTTAATAAGTGAAGAGGTTGGTTTTTTAACATGTGTTTCACTGACCTCCCCAAGCAGTGTGGGCGCTATTCATTGAAGGATAGTGTCCCTTCCTGTCAGGTATGTGAACACACCAAGCTGAATCCCATTTTACATTATATTGTAATTCAAAAGGGGTAATTTCCGGGGAAGCAGGCCAAAAGGGCACTAGATTACAAGATATGTTGTGATAGGAAGGGCAGCCTGTTATTTTCCACCAGGATGGAGAAGGTGGGAATCGTCTGGAATAGGCTTCCTCGCATCCTGGAGGACACGGTGGGCTATGACTAACACCAATTTCGCGACTGACCTCCAATCTCCATCGCTTACAAGTTTTGTTTATTAAGTCAGGCCACCCCGTGTCCCGAGGGATCTCATAGAAGGCTGTTTCATCTCGCCACCATCTACCACAGGAGGTGTAATCACTTCGATATTGATACTCAAAAGGAGCATCTACTAACCCTATAATGCCATTGGTCATATTATGTTTTCCAATATTGAGCTTCATGGGTATCAAACCGAATCTAATCCCCTGCTCGGCAGAAGTAGGAATCTGAATACAGATCCCCTGATCCGTTTTATTCCAGACATGTATGAATCCTTGTATCACTTCCCAAGCTAAATTGGAGGTCCTTTCTCCTTGTCCAGATGCACCAAAGCTAAGAAAGGCAAGGAGGAAGGAGTTCCAAACCATCTTTCCCTGTTATACCATAAGAATATCACAACCAAAACCAAACAAACAATACAGATAATGGCCCACTCATCAAGTGAAAACATAAGTCCTGCCGTGGGCTTCTGATAACCTGCAAAATATATACAAAAACAAACAATCATTAGAGGGATAGGATTGGAGGAGATGTCAAGCAGTGCTGCTAATGATTGGGATCCATCCGAGAGGCTGAGGTGCACTCTCCAAGGTGCTCATGCAACTTCTGTAAAACAACCTCATGCAGGCCATGTGTAGGATGTGTTACTTATTATAGATGCATACAAACTAGCCTTAAACTTCAAGCTCTCTTGACTGGAATTGCTCTGATTAAAGCATCCGTAGATCAGCAGAATGTGCTTATTGTGTGTAAAAAAGCTAATAAGTTTATAGCGACCTCTTGCTCTCACATGGCGTAGGGGCCGCTGCAAGAACTCCAACGTGGTCTGTGGTCAAGCTTTCTGGGTTCTCCCCCCAACTCAGGAATTCTGAGAAGTCAACACAGCATTACTAGTCAGAGTATCAAAAACATAAGCAAGCAATCAAGCAGCTATGGTTTTAGTACTATAACAGAGGGTTAGTTTTATATTGTGCATCTTAACTGATATGTTTGTTAGAATCCAGCTAGTGGGATACAGAAAAAACATATTCTTATCAGCCATTTAACATCGCAGCAGCTTCAATTCAGAACATGAAGGTCCACTTAGAAGGATGGGACAATCCATTGGGTATTGATACTCTTTCCCATGAGCATCTGTGGCCACCCAGGAATAGAGGTCAAGGGGTATCTTTAGGGTTAGGGGCACTTGCCCCACAGTGGGTAGTTCCACTCATACTGGTTGTCCAGCATAGTGGAGCAAGTGTGCAGGGGTTTTGCCACCTTTTGTCCCTGGAACAATAGAAGGAGGTGTGGGACAGAACACTAGGAGTTGGGGGCAGCCATCTGCCCCCCACCGGCTATTAATTCGGTATACTGCTTCTGGTACTCGCGAGGCCCACCCTGGGTCATGGGGCCTCAGAGCTCGTTTTAGAAGTCCGTTCGTTCTCTCCACAATACCATTAGCTTGAGGGTAGTAAGGGGTGTGGAAAACCCACTGGATTTCCTCATCCTTAGCCCATTCTTGCACCACTCCAGCAGTGAAATGGCTCCCATTATCAGACTGAATTGATTGAGGCTTGGGTAAGCAGCTAAACCATACTTTAAGACTTTTTACTGTATTTTCTCCTGTTGCTCTGGATACAGCTCTGGTATCAGCTTGTGTTAGTCCTGATACCACCTCTACTCCTACTGACACATATCGTTTTCCCTCTGATAGCCTAAAGGGGCCAATATAGTCAATTTGCCACGTTTGCCATAAACCTTTGTTGGTCCTTAAATGTAGGGGTTGCTCTTTTAAAGGGTTATATTTTTCCAAACGAACTCGACATTGGCCACATGCAGAAATAACAGTGTTACATAATTCTCGTGTAACAGCCCATCCTCTGCTAATAGCCTCTTTGTACAGGTCTTTACTCCCTGAATGGCCACGCTTCACATGCAGCCACTCCAAAAGGTGTTCCCATTTTTTTGCTTCACCATCGATGGCAAGACTGGCTAGACGTGTTAAGGAATCTACCTGGTTATTTAGGAGGTGTGCTGGGTTATCCCCTGCCTGGTGTGCAGCAATCCAGCCTACCAAGAAAGATCTCTGCTTGGCGATATTCAGTATTTCTTCCCATTTGTCTCATTGCCATACTGGCACTTGGTTTACTTCCCATTGGTTTTGCTCCCAAAATGGTAACCATTCAGTGCATCCTTCAAACACTGCATAGGAGTCAGTATAAATGTATACTGGTTCTGTTGTCTCAGCTTCCTTAACGACTATGCTCCACACAGCAACTGACTCCCCTACTTGGGCACTACCCTCTCCCTCAGTTATCACATGCTCCCCTGAATCAATATGTAATGCTGCTGCTCGATACTTCCACGTCCTTCCATCCCTTTTTGCGGAAGCATCAGTGAACCATACGTTTTTTTAAATGGGGTTTGAAATCAGGAGCCACTTTGATGTACGATGGAGGGGGTTCTGTATCTGGGTGATCAGAAGGGGGATCCTGTATTTGGAGTGTTTTGGGTGTTCCTTTCTCTCTCTGTCTAGTGTGACAGTACTGGTCTAGCTGGGCATACCACTTCCTTACTGTTTCTCGTTGAGCTACTCCTGCGGGGGGAGGAGTTCCAGCCAATATTGGTTTCAGGATCTTAAAGGGTCCTCGCAAGATGATGGGCTGTTGTCGTATAATTCTCTCAGCTTCCTGTAAGGCTAAGTTAACCACAAAGAGACCTTTCTCCCAAACTGAATACCGTTTTTCAGCATCCTTAAAGCTACGCGAGAAAAATCCTATAGGACGAGTAGGACCTTCAGGTCCACGCTGCCACATATGTATAGATAACCCATGAATTGCAAAACCCCATTCTATGTGGAGTGGGTCTGTTGGATGTATCGGCCCTAGGGCCTGGTAAATCCCTGCTTCGAAAATTAATAATTTCAGAGCCTCTTCATGGACAGGTGTCCAGTCCCAAGCAGTTCTTTTACGGGTTAAATCATATAAAGGGCGAGCTATGATAGAAAAGTTGGGGATGTGTTCCTTCCAAAACACTAGCAAGCCTAGGGCATGCTGTAATTCTTTCTTATTTTCAGGCATTTTCACTTGTTCGAGGGTGAACAAGGTTTTGGGAGGTATACACACAGTCCCTCCTTTCCACCAGATACCTAAAAATTTTACGTCAGGTGATGGGATTTCTCATCAAATGATATCTCTCTGGGTTTGCCCTACTGCAGTGGTGTCCGGTCCTCCAATTAGTACATCATCAATATATTGATATACTTTTACTCCATCTTTGGGAGTGATCTGATTTAGTTCCTGGTCTAATGGACAGTGAGCAATGGTTGGTGAGTTGCAATAGCCTTGGGGAAGCCGTGTAAATGTATATTGTACACCTTCCCAGGTAAAGGCAAAGCAATCCCTATCTGCTTCTTGCAAGGGAACCATAAAGAACATGTCTTTCACATCAATGGTTGCTAAAATCCGGTGACCTTGTTCTTGTCTGGTCGCAATTAATTCTGCTATATTGGGGACTGCAGCTGTTAATGGGCCAGTATTGCCGTTCAGGTGTCGATCGTCAACCATCAACCGCCACTTCCCATTTGGCTTGCGGACTGGCCATACTGGGGAATTATAGGGTGAGTGCGTAGGAATAACTATCCCCTGTTCCCGTAACTCAGTTATCACTGAAGTGATCCCTTCCCTTGCTCCCAAAGGCAAAGCATAAGGTTTGACGTTAACTATCTTTGAAGGGGGAAGAGTTGGTGCAGACTGCAAATGCCTTACAGAGATTGTGGGACACCCAAATTTCCATTCTCGTCCCTTAGAGTCTACCCACGACTGGCCCTTTAAGAGGTCAAGTCCTAGAATATTGGTGGGTAGAGGACCTAGTATCATAGTAACCTCAACAGGGGATGAATCCCCTAGCAGCCAGCATTTAACTTTAGCTGTCGGCTGTGGTTGGGAGCTTCCGGAAACTTCTGTGACCCATATCTGCTTCTTATCTGCAATTATTCCATTGCAGTTAGCAACATCCACCCGGAGTGCTGACATCTGAGCACCCTTATCAACTGAAAAAGTTACTGGGGTCTTAAAGGGACCAAGAGGAAAAGTAATCAACAGGTCTCCTGTCTTATTTTCAGTGAGCCTCCTTAAATAAACCCACTGGCCATCCCCCGGCTCACTTACTGGGGACAGCGTGTCTAGTTTCCCGTCCTGCGGACAGTCATACCTTCCTCTGGAGCAGTAGGTGTTTGGGGAGTGGGAGTTGCCAGCGACTGTGGATTCGCCCCCTTATAGTCTCGAATGTTTAACTCAGTATGGGGAGGCTCCTTGTTCTTGTCTTTCCACCCCAGGACCAACTTTTCTAGGACAGAGGTGGGCAAGCCGTCCATCACATCCCGGGGAATTCCCTTTTCTATCCCTTCTGCCCACAACAAGTTTCGCTGACCCCCATATGGCTTTTTGGCGTTTACAGTCTTAGATGGGGGAGGTCGGCCAGGGCCTTCTATTCGGCGGATAGCAGGCTTAGCCCTGCTTTCCTCCCTTGTGAGACCCATTCTCCGGCCGTAGTTAATCAATTCCTGTGCCACTTCTCCCCGGGTCAGGGCACCTCCTGCATTCCGCCTGCCTCCTCTAGGTGCTATCGCATCGCGTAATCTATCCTGCAGCTGGACAGCATATAATTTCAAAGAATCTGGTAAACCTCGGATTAGAGGAGTCATTCTATCAGGATTGGCATTTAACAACATCGGAGAGGGCTGTTGTGGCACTAATCGCCTATCATGCATTAATTGGAGACAAGCAGTTTTCTGTAAGCTCTCGGTTAACTGATTTATAGAAGGGCTATCTATCCATGTTGGTTCTCCCTGTTCCATTTGGTCTATTCCCCCTGCCCAGTAAGCTGCCCGCTGTGTCAGAGACCATGGTTCCCTAGGATCATCGGTAGTTAGGAACACTCCAGGCCCCCAATATCCTTGGGCTTCATCTTCTGACAATAAAATCCGGTCACCACCGGTTAATGACACCCTCCACACATATTCTGTTTCGGTCTCCTTTGCTAGTCGGATATACTTTTCCTGAATTTTAGATAATTCAGTGGCAGAATACGGTATCATCTTAATGGTCACGTGTGGTGCTCCGCCAATTTGGCCGTTGTCTATGGTTTCTGTTTTAATTAATGGCCTCATTGCTATCTCTTCATCCTCAGGGTAAAAAACTTTTCTGGTACATTCTAACTCTTGACTTGGGTATAAAGATTTTTGCTGTTTCACTTGAACTACCTCTAGACCTTGCAGGTCTAAGTCCAAGTCAGATCGTTCATCTGCCTCGGCTTGCAAAATTCTTTCCCGATCTAACGCATGAGACAAGGCAGCATGAAGCCACTGCGTTGTATTACGCTCAGCAGTTAACTGCTCTTGCAGGACTTTAACTAAATCCTGCAGGGACTGAATCTTCTCCTTATCTGCCTGCTCAGCTCTCATTGTTTCCTGTCTGTCTTCCTGAGCTGCTGTGAGTGCAGCCCCTAACACTGCACACACTACAGCCTTCCCTTTTCCCGGGCGAAACCTGCCTTCTTTTGCTAGCTTCTCAATTCTTCCTACAATGGCTTTTGGATCATGCCAGTGGTTTCATGCCCAGGCTACTCCTTGTGGGGAAGGGTGGGCTTTATATACAATTAGCTTCTCTAAAACACGGGAACAGTCAGACACAGATATTTCCCGGGTCACCATGCCTGCCAATGCTCGGATCTCTCCCGACTCATTGTTGAGAGATCCTTCCCAGATCCTCCCTGCCCGCTCTCCAGGTGGAGGTCCGGTATCCTGTTAGAATGTCCCTTCCAACAAGGGAAATCCTGTATATGCAGTTAGCCTCTCTACAAACTGGGACACAGTCAGACACAGATATTCCCCAGGCCTCTATGTCTGCCACTGCTCAGATCTCTCCCGACTTAGTGTTGAGAGATCTTTCCCAGATCCTCCCTGCTCGCTCTCTGAGTGGAGGTCCGGTATCCCATTAAAAACTCCCTTCCACCAAAGGAAATCCTGTCCGTGACGCCAATTAAGATGTCGCGTCCCAAAGTTGGAGCGACTCAGGTTCGTGGATTTCCTTTGTCAGAATTAAGGTGAAATGACACCAGGGGAGTTCAAACAACAATCAACATTTATTCAACCTAGCTAACCTTGTCCAAGTACACATGAATTTGTTAATATGAACCTTGCAACATGTCACTAAGCCACTATTTGAGAAGAGGAGGGAAGTACAGGAAAATGAAATGGAAAAAGGAACATGAAATGTACCCGAAAGAGAGCCCTCCCGTTGAGTCACGAGGTTCAGAGCAGACCCCCTTGCTTTCTGGACTCCTTCTCAAAGAGGAGCTCAGGGGCGGCTAGGTCCACTCTTAGTCTCAGACTTGGTCAACGGTTTATATTTCAAAGGATGAGGTGTAGGGACTGTGGAAAAGAGAGAAGGAAAAGAGGGAGAGAGAGTGAGAGAAAGAAAGAAAGAAAGAGAGAAGAGAGGGGTTTCACCAGTCCTGGGTCCAGCGTTGGTCCAGCCAGCGTAGAGATCCAGTTCCGGAGGGCGCGCACTGAGGATTCGTTCTCTCCTCTTTTATAGTGCGTTAGCTGATGATCTCAACATGCGCAGTTCCCACACCCGGGGTTCACGGGAATCGGTTAGTGAGCTTTGGGGGGGTGGGGGTGGTGTTCATTGTGGAGTTGCCTCTCTTTTCCTGCTGGCATGACCACTTAAGATAGAAGCACAGTCCCAACTTCCATGGGGCCTTCTTCCTCCAGGAAGGCATAAATTGTGTTCCTTCTCCTGGTCACTTAAGATAGGGAATTGGGGCTTTGGAGAAGTGCGTTCCCACCCTCCGTGGGGCCCTCTCCTCTGTCCACATTGTCCTGTTCACAAAACTCCAGCATTTTTACAGAGGTCGTTTTGTCCACCAAAGCTCTTTTAGCGGATGTTTGAGACATTGAATTTGCAAGACCATCACAGAAAATTACTTGTGTATTCCTGTAAGTGCTATCAGTCCTAAAAGAAACCAACAGACCGATATATGAAACCAACATGCACATCACATGAAACACTGATACTAATGACTGGTAACTCAGAGTAACTCAGAGTAACAAAAGTGTGACCTTAATTTGCCAGGTTGTCTCTAAAGAGTTGTAAGCTTCTGTGACAGCAACAGATAATGTATTTGAAAAGTAAATTTAGCCTTATTGATTTACACCTTGCTTAAGGAGATGTAAATTAGTATCTTCTTCCCTTTCAGCTTTCTACAAATAGCGTTTTCTTACAAGCACTCTATGATAATGTCATCACATTACCTCGCGTAGGCACTTATTGGCAATTAAAGCATCAGGCGAAACATCCGTCTGATGCCGTGTTGGGCACGTATCTTCCTCAGATTCCAGCAATGCTGTTCTAATACCTCTGTATAATTAGAATAATCAAAATAGTATTTAGCCAAACTAAGGAAGTTTTCCGGGTTCTCATCAATTATAAAAACACACATATGATTAATGGTGAATATGGTCTTGAATTGAGACCATGAAGCTAGAAATGTTCAACAGTGTAAAAAATTTCTAGTATGCAGCAAATAACTATACAGTTTTGATATTTCACTAGTGTGACATCTGAAGATGTAGCATAGGCTGTGTCTTGATGTTTCAACTAGTCTCTTTCCCACCATCTAGTACAGTGCGAAGTCCCCAACCTCAAGGTTAATGAATAAAACATGTCTCAAAAAACCATGAGTAGGTTTGAGTTCTGAAGGTTTTAACCAACTCTCCCGTGGAGAAGAATGTGGATTAAATGCCTAACTCTCCGCTTCTTGCAGACCACCAGAAGTCCCCAGAGTTGCCTATATAATTTTGTATGAGAGAAAGGGCTGTGGACAAACTAAACACATTCAATACCTAACATTGTAATCACCTGCAGAGTTAGCCACTCTTCTCATACTCGTCCTTCCGCATGTAAAGAAGATTTAGCTAGACACGTAAAAAGGGGGAAAAGCTTCCTGGCTTTCTTTTCCCCTTTATACGAGAAGAGCACTTTCATATTCAATTCGTATTAAATATTAAATAGAACTGGTAACAAAGTTATTTCTTTCTGCTTTCAGAAGATCAGATGTGATGTTTTGAATCAACAAATATGGGAGTAACACTTACTTTCATTACAATAACTGTTTCCACAGCAGAGAATAACAGCTGCATCAGTCATTAGATCCTTACAAATGAGACATAACGACTCGTCTGGAATAGGATCATCGGAGGAGGAGGAGGAGGATGGCTCCTGTGGTAAAAAGGGAGGCTTTTCCTTCTTTTCTCTAGCAGAAGCTTCCCTGGAGGAAGGGTGGGGAAGGAAAAAGAAACAAGTTAAAGATGGGTAAAGGAAAACTTTTCCAAGCTTTGGATTTTACCAAAGGAGGAGAAGAGATGGAATTCTGCTCACTCCACATTAGCCTTCTAAAACACAGGTGCTTAGTTTAAACTCCTTTTCTACAGCCACAACACTAGAAGAGGGAGGGGGGAACAATCTTCTTTCTGCAGAACTCTCCCATTCATTGGATCAACTAAGAAAGAAGCTCAGACTAGGAAAATATGTTTTTGACAGCTAGAAATCAGGCAAAATGAATCCCACCTCTCCTCTGCCAGAGGATGAATGTAAATTGCAGGCACAGGATAAAGGTAGTCTCCGAGTAATGACATTTTCTAAAAGGAAGACGTCTATGTTACAGCTTCTACAAAAGGAGATCCATGATGGAAAACCAAAAGTGCTACCAAGTGCATTTTAAAACAGCCACTCTTGTCAGCACATGGTAGTATTTTCTCAGTTTATAGCAACAGGAAAATGTCAGTCAGTTTCACACATGGGATTTAATAGAAGTCAGAGGGGGAGGAAATCTCAGTCCAACAGCTACCTGCTGAATTTGGCAAGAAGCCTTTCAAACAGAAAACAGAAGCAAAATGAGCTTTCAAGGAGAACGACTCCACTGTAAACACTACTGAAATGTTTTGCAGAAATGCAGATTCTTAGCATACTGCAAGTTTAGCCAACTTCCAGGGGCATGAGCAGTAGGACCACCCTCTTTTAATATTAGAAAGTAACACAGATTTTCAGGTTAAGGTACAGTGACAGTGCTTCCTCCCTTGGAATGACAGATGCCTGCCAACTGGGTTGCATTGCCACTCAGATTTTTATGCGTGATTTCTCTCCTTCACTTTTTGGTCAGTCCACTTAGTTCCATACTTTGGCATTAATAGTTGGTATTGCATATTTTCCAGATCTTGTCAGCATAGCACCCTTCGTATTGGGATCCTTCACCTTTGTCATGAAACTCTGTGGAATTCCGGTGCTCTTTTTAACTCTGGGAACAGACTCAAATTTTTTGTCCTGTTCAAGAAAAGAGAGGGAGATGTACCTCAAGACCCACACTTAAAATGACATGTCCCTGATTATTTTAAGCAGCAAAAGCCTTTAATCCTCTCCTTTTACCTAGCGTAAGGGTTGCTCAACTGAAGTAGTTATTTTCCTACAGGATATAGCTAGGATGTTCCAAAGGCTTGAACAGGGTTTTGAACTCCAGCAACATTCTTTGGCTTAACTTCAGGTTGCTTAAGGCTGACATATGCCTTAGCTCACCATCCACTCAGAGAAGAGACAAACCCGCTGCTCCTCCTCCAAAGCACAAGTCAGAGTGAGAGCTTAATCTTGTGCTCTGAATCAGTCACTGGAGAAACCTACACTCACCATCTATAGGTGAAGGTTGAATTCATACCTCACACGTATACCTTCAGTGACTAACGTGAAATGGCATCAATGCTCAACCAGGGACTTAGTCTAATTAAAACACGCAAATATGCAACAGATGGGGTCAAGAGAAATGTCTTGGTTCGATACAAAATAATAAAAACTGTGAACTGGCATTAAAAAGAGTGGAAAACAGAAAAATTTCCAGTAATACTGAAGTATATAAAAATATGCATGGAAGTTCATAGAGAAAGATCTACGGACGTATTTAATGTCTACGACCTAGAAAGAAAATTCCACCTTTATAATTCCAGCTTCCCCTTGAATTTGGAAGGGCTTTGCAACATTGCCATATAACCTCTGCCTTTCACCCCAAGCGAAACAATTCTTAATATGAGTGTTCATGTATTTGTTATGTAACTGTGAAGTTATAACCATTAAAAACTAGGGTAACACCAGAAGTCCCCCACAATCATACCCCATTTTTCGAGCAGTTCTTTATGTAGTGGCCAGGTCTTCCGCAACGAAAGCAAGTATATGATGGTGGAGTCGGATCCAAGGGTTTCTTCATGTAACTAAAAGGTTTGAGAGGGAAAAAAGAAAAAGGTAGGCACGTGTCTCTCTTGTTAAAACACACATCTCTGCAATTTTCCCATAATCTTCAAAGAACAGATTGGACATGATCAACACTTACTTGACTGGATCGTATTCATGGCAGGACTGTACCATCAAAGCTTTTAGTTCATCTTCTCGGAAGCACTGGCTTCAGCCAGACTGGCAGTCTGTTACACAGGTAATTATTTGACACGCACATTAGAAACACATTTAAACCCACACAGCCAAAGACAACACCACTCACCCCATCCTGTAAAGAGCAGCACAGTGCTACCTGAGGTTGCATGAAAACAGCAGCTTACATAAAATATAGCTGTACTGAAGATGTTCTGGGGAGTCCTTACGCCATTACAGGGTGTTTATGTGCCTGTTAACTTACTTGGAAAGAGCATCCTAGGGCACTCAAAACCTTAGGCTCTCTTTGCGCCTTCCCTAAAGACTTGTGTAACTAATCCAATTTTCTGCCAAGTGGACTGAGGCCATGTGCAGCAAAAAATTACACTACCCAGAATTTTTATGCTGATTTTTAAGCTCCAGACTGGTTGAAAGAGAAGACATCCACTGTATGCTTAATTGAGAAAGATGTATGCAAGGATCATTATTTAATTCAATTTTGCAGCATTCAAAGGCACACAAATTAAGAGTTGGGGAAGTTGCTTTTGCTTGCTGAAATTCAGCTTCCGATACAGAAGCATGGTGTAACCTTCAGGTGCACAATCTCTCTTAAATCCTCCACAGAGCTGACGGGGATAGGCACGTCTTGTGTCCCTGAATATCTGGGACTAGGAAAAGGCCTTCTCAGAACGTGTCTTCACGGCCTTAAAAAGGATGAGCTATCCAGCAACCACCCTTACCATGCGTATTCTAAGAGAAAAAGAAATACTGGCCACACTGTTTATCATGGGGAGGAGGAATACAGCTGGAAAACTGTGAAGAAAACCATGGAACAGCAACACAGGATTCTGGCTGCGATGTGTGTTATTTCATGAAAAATGACTTGAAATAAAAAACGATGGTTGGTGGGAGTTGTGCGTAGTAAACTGTAGCTGGAGTAGGTTCAGAATACTTTAACCAGGGAATTAGAAAGATATTTTGAACATTGGCAGATATAATACAGATAGTAATTCAGAAGCAGAGCACAAAAAAACCAACACAGCTCCTAAGGGAAGATTCCTAACGGCCTCTTTCATACACACAGCATTTCTTTCTGTGGAGGCAAGAGCAGGCTGAAAACCACAGAAGACGGCCAGGAAGAGCAGAAAATTCACGGCAGTAAATACACAAGCTGCAAAGCATGTTCTAGCTTGACCTCACACAGGGTCACATGTACCCTCACTTCCCAAGAGCCGGTGTGACGGGTACACTCGATCCTATAATCAAACTAGCTGTAGTTTGGTAAAGGCTCCAAAGGAGGTAAAGGCCTGAGCCATAGCCAGGCCAAGAACTCCTCTAGTTTCAATCTCTTCTCTGAAAACCCACAAAGGAGCCGAGTGACCCAGTGAGCACCGCTGCCTATCACCTTGGAACATTCATCATGCGATTAACACAGGAATAGTGGGTGGCTTTTCCAAGACTCATTTATCAAGGAGCAAAGAAAGTTGTGGGCACAAGGAGTCTCATCCATACCTTTCCCATGGCATGTGATTTGACTAGGAGCCAGCCACTTTATCCCATAAATATGACAGCCTAAGGGAGCCTTCTTTCAGCTCTCCCTCCTAGACAATGTGGCTGCACGGCAGTGATCTCCCCTTGAGCTGGGACGCCTCTCAAGGTTGCTCTTCGAGGCAGAGAGACCTGTTCTCAATGGCAGATCTTTGCTAAGTGACTGACAGCATGCTGAATTCATACTAAGGAAACAGTACTAATCCATGTAGCTACTTAATATTAGCTATTATAAACTTTGTACAGATAATTCCATTAGACATAAACTGTTGTCCAACTCTGAGACTAAGATTGGACCGAGCCACACCTAGGCTCCATGAGGAGTTTAGAAAGCAAGGGGGTCCCCTCTGAACCTCGTGACTCAACGGGAGGGTCTTCCTTACCCTTTTGCATCTCCGGTCTCTGTGTGAATCCTTCCAGCTCGATTCTAACTCAGTTCTCCTTCCTACGTGTGAGATATGTTCATCTGATTCGTGTCAATATAAACAATGCTAGGACCGCATAATAAAATGTGACCCTCACTGTCTATGTAATCTTTAGCCATTTTGTCGATCCCTGTGTAACTGCAGGCAGGGAGGAGACAGATGATATGTACATAGTTCATTCTTTTTTTTTGCCAACCCAAAACCGGTTCTGTTGTTAACTATCCTAGAAGAGAACTGAGGCATTTGGATGTGCACTTGTCTTCAGGGATTGCAGTGCTTGGGATCTTGATGGGCCATTTGTTGTGTGTATTTGTTTTGGGGGGAGGTGTCTGTTGTAGACTTGTTTGGGTTCTGGTGATCGAGGCAGGTGCTGTGAAAGGTATCCGCGGTTACACAGGATGTCTGCTGTCTGGCACGAACAGTGGGGAGCCTGGTCAGAGACAAGTTTCTAAGCTCCCACACAACCAGGAGATGGAGAAGAACATGCCTAATATGACTATGTAACGAACGTTAGACTATAAAAGAAGCTGTCTTGTTTTTCACGGCCCACCTTGTGGTAGAGCAGAAGCTCCCCACGTGCCCAGCGCTGTTTGCTTGCCTTTATTCATTTAATAAATTGTTAACTTTGTTTAAAATCCTGTTTGGGACAAAATTCATTTACAACAGTACGTGTCTTCCATGCAGTAATTAATAAGGCCGTCCAACTTACTGAACCTCGGGAAACCACTGTCAAACTTTGTTAAATTCCCCAAATTTACTGAACTCTGTCAAATTATTATTTTACCGCAATAAAACACACTGACGCTTGTCTCCTTCTGAGCGAGGTGCATTCCGCCCCTGGGCGAGAGATTGGCGCAGCTGCCAGGATCCTACATCAGGGCGAGCGGTTGGCTCAGCCAGCAGGATCCTGAATCTGGACTCGCGACAGCCCACAGCACAGCCTGCGTGGGGCGAAAGGCATGCATCAGACCTCGGGGCCATCAGACCCACAGGGAGGCCTGGGGACAGCAAGGGCACCTGCTGTGTCCCCACCAGAGCTGCCAGCTGGAGAGGAGGCCGCCCTGCCTTCCCCTGGCCCGCGGACATGAAACGCTGACCTCCAGCTCTCAGGGCTCGGGCTGGCAACCCTCGGGGCAGCAACAGGAACCGCTCTGACCCTGGTCGTGGGGCCGTCCCTGGGGCTGAGCACTCAACTGAGCCTTGGCAGGGCCCTCGGGTGATCACCGAGGTCTCCCCTCAGGCCCCTCCACCCTGGCAGATACCTGCTGCTGCTCCTGCAGCTCCCCTGGCCCTTTCCCTGGACCCCCCTCACCCCACCTGCCCCCAGCCCATCTCTCCCCCATTTCTCCTCAGGCTGCTCGGCCTCTGCCCCCTCCGGCCATGCCCCAGGCCGGCTGTGACTGACTGGCTGCCTCCAGCTCCGCTGATTGGCTCAGCCATGGCCAATAGCACAGCTGTTGCTGGGCGGGCAGGGGCCGCCTCTCCTCACAGAGCCCGCCCACCCCCGCCCAGCTGCTCCTCAGCCAGCCGGGGCACTGGGCCTGCAGAGAGATGACCTTTGGGAAGGGCCCTTCGGTCCAGAGCTGTTCCCTCAGCAGCGCTTGCGAGGTGTGCGTGCAGCTCTGCCGTCCCTCAGTGCTGCTGTGGGGTCTGCGCCTGCTCGGAGAGGGAGGGAGGGAGAGGAGCTGCCCTGCGTTTGCTCCGGGTCGGCAAATCTTTCCCAAAAGGCGCGTCTGTCTGCGCTGCCAGCCAAAGCCCTGGGCAGGAGGAGCTCCGTGACCGGAGCCCAAACCCCTTACAAATCCCCCAATCCCCTCAGAGACCCCAAACCCCTCAAATACCCTCACGGATCCTCCCAAACACCTCAGAGACCCCAACAGCCCCTCACAAATCCACTCACAGACTGCCGAAACTGCTCACAAATCCCCCCCATCCCCTCACAGATACCACCAAACCCCTCAAATCCCCTCATGGATCCCCCCAAACCCCTCAGGGACCCCAACATCTCCTCACAAATCCCCTCACAGACCCCCCCCCATCCCCTCACAGACCCCCACAAACCCTTCAGAGGCCCCAACATCCCCTCACAAATCCCCTCACAGACCCCCCAAACACCTCAGACACCCTGCCAAATCCCCTGAGACCCCAACATCTCCTCACAAATCCCCTCAACACCTCACAAATCCACTTACAGACCCCCCCATTGCCTCACAGACCCACCCAAACCCTTCAAATCCCCTCACAGACCCCCCCAAACCCCTCAGAGACTCCAACATCCCCTCACAAATCTACTCGCAGACCGCCCAATCCCCCCAGAGACTCCAACATCCCCTCACAAATCTACTCACAGACCGCCCAATCCCCCCAAACCCCTCAAATCCCATCACAGACCCCGCCAAACCCCTCAGAGACCCCAACATCTCCTCACAAATCCCCTCACCACCTCACAAATCCACTCACAGACCCCCCCGAAACCCTTAAAATCCCCTCACAGACCCCACTAAAAACCTCACAGACCCCAATATCCCCTTCACAAATCCAGTCACGGACCGCCCAAACCCCTCGCAAATCCCCCCCCAAACCCCTCACAGACCCAGACATCCTCTCACCGACCCCCTCACCCCCCACCCGCACTGACCAGGCTGCAAGCACACATTGCTAGCTCAAGTCCAGCTTCTCATCCACCAGCGCACCCCGCAGCTTACTCGCTGGCAGGGCAGCATGGGAACAGAGTAGGCCTTGGGGCCATGCAAGCAGCCTTCAGCAATAGCTAAAACGTGGGTGCGCTACCAACACTGGTTTGGTCACACATCCAAAACTCGGCACCATATGTGCTGCTAGGAAGAAAATTAACTCCATCCCAGCCAAAAGAAGAACAATGGTGTCTCTGTTATGGCTCGATAGCAGCTTGGTGCTACTCTGCGTTTTATTTCTGGCTTTGCCTTATGTGGTGTATTTGGCATGCACGCAATGGAGGGGCTGGGGCTGGTATTGCCCTACACAGTACCCCTGTCCTGTGCACTGCAGGACAAAGCTGGCACAGGGAGCAGAGGTGGGGATGATGACCTGTTAACGAGCCCCTTTGGTGCCTCTGTGGCTCAGAATTTAGCAGGACAGTCCCACCAGGGAAGCTGGGCTCCCCCAGCCTGTTGGTGGGTCCCATGCCCAGCTCCCTGCCTGCTGACATCGTGGGCATCCTGGTCCCTGTGTGCCCTGATACGAAATTCGGCCCAGGATTAGTGAATCCCTGGGTCTTCTGCCATTACGACCTGGACAATTGTGCTACTGATCTGTATTTATTGCTGTGCCATTACTCGGACACAAATGGTCGATCCCTGAAGCTGTCCGTCAGGAGTCTGTCATTGTAGCCCAAGCCCATACCCTGGCGGGGCTGGCTCAGGCCCTTGCAGGAGGGCTGGTGCGATGGGCTTGGGGTGCGGGCAGGTGGCTTCAATTCCTCTGGGGGCTCGAGGTCTCTGGGCTGGTCCCGCAACAGCCGGCTGGCTGAGTTGGACAGCCATGAGGGCCGGGGTGGAGGCGGACGGGCCGGGCGGCTGTCTGGGCTGGCGGAGGCCCGTTCCCTACTGCTGTGTGGCAGGCGGGCCGGTCTTCCAGGCACAGGTGATGGCTCTTGCTGTCGGGTCCAGCTCTCCGGGGTGCTGGGGCGGCTGCTCCAGCTGTCCAGGCCCGAGGAGCAGCTGCTGGTGTCGGACCGGGCTCGCGAAGCTGCAGAGAGGCGCCTGCGGAGAGAGGAGGCTGCTGAGGCCCCACCACGACTGTGAGGCCGGGCGGGTGTGAGGGTGCGGGGCAGCACTGGGCGCCTCACGGGGTGCGGATGCCTGGCTGCACATGGGAGCTGTGGGTATGGAGAGCTCCGTGCAGAAAACGGGGCACCCCGCACCCCTCGTCTGGGGCTCTGCTCGCCTGCCCACGGCTCGTCTCCTCTCGGCCCTGACCATCCTGACCTGCCTGCTCTGCACGTGCCTGGAAGGAGACCTGCCCACGACAGACCGAGGGGACCAAAGCTGGGCACAGCACTGCAGGGCCAGGAGAGCCTCCTGTTCTCCTTTCTCAGTGTGCCTGGCAGAGACCAGCACTCGGCTCCCCTGCCTGTCCCTGACCAGACAAGGGCACAGCCTCGGCTCTCTGTTCAGTGAGGTGCTCTCCATCCTCTCTTCAGAATACGTATCCAAAGAGATAACGTACCCCTGCACAGAAAAAAACCCTGCCTGTGCTGAGAACACGCATGCTGGCAGTGCTCAGGTGCAGATGGGACAGGCTGACTCTGTCTCCAAGGCAAGGCCGAGAGCTGGGAAGGTTCCTCACCACGGTCTCAGTTGCTGGGACACCCTGGCCGAGGTGAACCTCTGGGACTTACGGCATCACCTAACAGGGTGATTTCTGCTGGCAGGTTCGCTGGCAGGAAGATGTCACTATTGCGCTTCTCACTTTCTATGGCAATGTCATCCCTCGTTTTTCTTCCTGACCTTGCTCATCCTACGTCTGTCGCTGGGTCTGCTCTCGTCGAGGCAGGGTCACTTTTAACTAACACTTGCCACAGGAGGAAGGGGTTTCACAAGAGAGTGCCCATGAATTGAGAGGCCAGTTAAAACATCTTACAGCAGAAATCTCAGTAGAGTTTGGCCAGTAACTGTCTCGGCACTCCAGAATACCCTACCTCTAAATGCTTCATGGCGAATAGCAGCCATCTAATACAGAAGTTTGGCAAAAAAACCTCCCAACAACTCACCGTCGTCTCTTCCTCCACAGACAGATCACACAACACAATATCATCCCAAACAGCACGGAGCCCAAGACCGCCACGGCGCCTTCTATGCAGTAGTACCGGAAATCTTAAGGATCCATAGCATTTGTGTTTCTCTTGCCATCCACATCTGGAGAAACAATTCTGTGCATTAGTGTGTCCTGCACGCTACTGGTAATCTCACAGGAGGTCTGACATTGCCAGGAAATGTTCTTTCTCACTTTGTTAGCATCTCTGCACCAGCAAACATGCTGGGGCTGCAATGTTTCCTTGGTTTCAGCAGAAGCAAAGGAAACTCCCAAAGCCGTTGCAAATCAATGCACTCTGGAGCCTCTCTTTCTCCTCAGAGCTTTGCTTACACTCTGGCATGGCCGTAATCCAGTTTTCCCAGTGTCCCCCTTCTCAGCCACCCTTCACATGTGCACACAATTTCTTTTGCGCTCACCCACTTTCACTCCCCAAGGCTTGCTAGTGGTGCTGCCTGGAGGCTCTCTCTGACCCTTTGGGACAAGTTGTCCCACTGAACAGAACTCATGAGGCCAGATGGAGAGCATGTGGGGGAGCTCAGCTGTTTGACCAATCGCCTCTTGGAGTAAGACAGACAAAAAGCATCCCTGCATCAGGGAGTGCCGTCCCCAGCTCTCTCCCCAGCCCATCACCCACACCCTGAGGGGATGGAGTCGGACCCTCTCAGGAGACACCTGAACCTTGCTCTCCTACTTTGCCTTTTCTCCAGCATGGGCACTGTTTGCATGCCCCCAGGTTTCAGGACTTGTCTTCCCCTTATGGCCCCCTCCAAGACTGCTAATTACCTGCATTCTTTGGAGAAAATTCATATCTCCTGGCGTGGTGGGCTTCTCCAGGGCTGGACAGCACTGCCACTGCCAAGAATCAGAGAAAGGTAAAGCCTCAGCATGGCTCAGGCACAGAAGATGCAGGAGGGTGGCACAGGTTCCCTCTAAGCCCATGCCCGACCCGTCAGTGAATCCCTTTGGACCTCAGGTCACAGGAGGGATCCCCCTCTGTTGTGCTTAGGGGGACTCAGGGCAAGCTCTGGGATGCAGGTATTGCAGGAGGCACATTCAATTTAAGAGTCGTATTTCCCATCATCTGCTGAGGGTGGTTCAGATGGCCTCACCCCCAAAATGGCAAAGTTCTGAAATATCCTGTGAACAGGGTGCGGTGGGAGGTGAGCATCTCACTGCATCCACAGAGGGTAACGAGTGAGTGTCTCTCTGGCACACCGATGGCAGTAACCTCCACACCCCAGAGATGACAGGCATCCTCAGAGAGCCGTTGCTGGCTTCGTTTAGAACACTCGCTCTGTACTAATAGTTTGGCTGCTGACAAGATGTGCAGTAGTGGGCACCAGGGGAAGAGGCTGCAGACACACAGTGATTTTGATTCATGACACTGGATGACTGAAGGACAGCAATTACCTGGCACTGTTGATTGAACTGCCCCTGCTTTTTCGTCAGAGACTGGCACTGCGTGACTATCTCCTTCCTGAAATGCCTCCTTCTCCGCAGTCTCACGGTCCATCTCTTTAGAAAGAAAGCGGCTCAGTTTAATTAGAAGTAACCGTTCCTCGTCAGAAACGTGGTATCTTCAGGAGGCAATACTTCTCAAAATACATTAATAACGCTTAGAAACAAAGCCTGGGCATTTGGGGGTGCACCTAGTCACTAGTCCAAATGACGTGTCATTCATGGAGAAAAATTTAAGCGCTAGACACTTTCCAGTTTACCAGGAGACAGCAAATCCTGACCTGCTGAGATTGCAGGGGATTGCATGTGACCTTGTTCACATTCCACTTAGTGCATTTCTGGCAAACTGCAAGATGATGGTAAATTACTTCCCTCAGAGAAGACAGGAAGATGCTGTAACCAGTTCAGCTGGGGAAAGAGTCCTTCTGAGAAGCATTTCCCATCATACCAACTCCACCACATGGTAAGGGTAACAGACACTCATGGTGGAGAACCGCAAGCTCTTGCTACCACATTCTGGGCACTTTCACAAGTGGCAGTGAAGAGCCCACAGTCCCCCAAAACAAGAGGAAAACCACAACCAAGTTATCTAAAACACAAGTAGAAACAGACAGGCAGACCACCCGACACCGAATTCACAGCCCTTCGTTTTAGCTGCCTTCAAGTCAGGTGTCTGGCCTTCAGCTGGGTGTCCAGCTTTCGCCTGTCCCTGACCCCGAGGTGTCACCGAGAGTCCTCAGACATCAAGGAGAACAATGGGGTTAGACCAGGCTGTGAAGCCGGGGTGCTCGCATCCTGGCCAGGGGATGCCTGCAGCCCAGGCAAAGTCTGCCGGTCTCAGTGACCCCAAGCCCCCGGTGCATCCTGTCCACTGGCCAAGGGCCAGCGACTGGCAGGGTGCTGGCCCTCTCATGGCTTATCAGGAATCGGCTCCTCAGCCAAGTCCCTCACACGCTCAAGGTGTGAGCACCGCCAGTTCCTGCCAGCTGGATACCAACGTCTGCCCAGAACAGCTCTGGCCAGTAACACTGTAACCAGGAAAGCAGCCGTCCCTGGGGCTCAGTTGAACCACAACTGGCAGCAGAGACTCTGCACCATCTTTACAGCTCACCAGCACCCGCAACGCGTGAAATTTGAGTGTCAGCACAGTGAGGCTCTGATCGATCCCTTCCTGCTGCGCAGGATTCATGTCCATACGTGCATCTGAAACCTCAGCTTCCCAAGTCTTCCGGTTATACCCACCACGTGCTGCTTTGTCCAATTCCTTCAGGATTTCCTCTAGGACTTCTGGTGACTGCTGGGAAGATCTTCCTATTTCAGCTTTAGCTTTAGACTTTGCTCTTTGAGGACCTGAACAGAAAGTATAAAGTTAAATTTCTCAAGAACAGCATACTGAAAACAAGTGCTTAGTCTGTGAAGTCAGTCAGGACTGACTACTCACCCCTGGGATGCCAGGTGAGCTCCAGCGCAGGACCCAGCCGAGAAACGGGAAAAGCCCTCCCTGTACCCACATCTGCAACCAAACACCCACAAGAAGGTCCCATCATACATTGTGATATACGCTGTCATACTGAATAGCACAACATATAAGGGGATCACAGAACAACATGGCACACACGAGGCAGGCCTATATTCTCACACCTGCAAGAGACATCTTGCTCACATTTGGGCTTTGAGCTGGCAGCTCCCAAAGAAAGTCAAAAGCCATGACGTACCCGTGCGATCTCCCTGCGTGTCAGCCCTGGAACCCGGCTGGGAAGCTGGATAGGCATTGCGTCCAGTCACGTCTGTAAACAAACAGAACAGAGAAGCTCCCGTGAAATATTTCAATAGACTTCTTCAGATGTGAACAACAATGAATGCAGTTCACACATAGGATTGCTCCATGGCACTCGTCTCTCCCTGCCACTCAGGAGCACTGCGCAGACCGTTACTGGGTGCCTGGACCATGCCGGTTTAAAACAAACCATGCACAGAGCTGCCGGCAGAAAGGACTCCCTGGAGCCCACACCAGCTCTAAACTCAACCCCAACAAGCCCACTGGCTTTGCAGCAGGCACTGGAAGCAGCGCAGGGTTGGAGAGGCTGGGAAAGAATGTTTTGCAAGGCAGAGCACACCAGGCCACATCACTGAGCCTGACCCATTCCCTCTCTGCTCTTCTGCATGTCTAAGCATCGGCCAAGAAAACATCAAGTTAAATTTCATATGAACGAATATTAAAACCTAAATGCCCGCTCATTCAAGTGACATACCTGTGGGGTTGCCCTGAGGCTCCCGGACAAGATCTGGCTGAGCAGTCGGATGGCCATCGGCTACAGGCACAGCTGTAATCAAGCATGTTTCCATTAGAGGCTGTGATCTACTTCTTTCTCAGTGACCTGCAGTCACTGGAGGGGGGTCAGGTAATGAATGACATGTCTGGGACCCAGACATGGGTGGAGGTTCCCAAAGCTGCAGAGGGCCTGGGGGACCTGGGTTCACCCAAGGAGAGCACTGCAGGGCTAGAGCAGGAATGCTCCTGTTTTTCTGAGCAGACATGTCCCAAGGACAGATAACCCTGAGGCTGAAAGTCAGGATTCAGCCAGGGAGCAGCAGAGCCAGGGCTCCGGGCACAGCTGTGGCCAGTGCGGGGAAGTGCCCCTGCAGGCTATTACCTGGCCCCTGCGGTGCTGGTCTGGCCCCGACATGCAGGCCAGGGGAAGGCTGCCCTGGGGCAGCGCAGCACAGGGCCGCCTCTGGGGATGGTTCCTCACCCCGCGGTGCCGCTCTTGGCCCCACCATTCACCTGGAAAATGCCTCTGCAGCGGCTGCAGCCCCCTGCACCTCCCCACGGGACATCTACCTCCTGCTGCCCATGGAGCTGGCCACAGCTCACCCGGCCCATCCCGGCCCCGCTGCTCTCACAGCCCTGCCACACCACAACCCCAGCCCCGCCGTCACCCTGAGGTGTGGTGGGGGCTGCGCCACGCTGCCAGGGCTGGGTGCTGGCCCTCGCCTGCCCACCTACCTAATCCCCGTGCTTGCCACGGAGCAGCCCTGACATCCCAGGCTTGCAGGGACACCACAAAGAGGATAAGGAGGCAGGCGGGGGTCATGGCCCCCCACGCCTGCACCATGCCGCTGCTGCTGCTGCCGCTGCTGCTGCTGGCACTGCTGGAGCGGTGCCTGTGGCACAGCACCGCACATCATGGCATGGCACAGGGGGGCTCTGTGACCTCACAGTCTGGCGTTCCCACCGCGGCTACGGCCCTGGGGCACTGCCCCTCCCCGACATGTGTTGAGTTTTTGGATTTAGATGAAATTAAGACCCCTTCACCATTCTAGCTGTCTGCACATCAGCACGCTCCCTGCCATCCTCAGGCGCTTTTGGCTACAGCTGCTTCTGTGCTTGCTGTTTGGCCACTGCTCTTCTGTGGATTTCTCTCTGCCTCGGAGTCTGAGGACAATTATGTGGGATCCTCTGGGCTGAGGGGAGGGGAAAAAAGAAATCCATATTATTTCCTATATGTAAATGCTACTGAGGCTACGGGCTGGCCAGACTTGTATGGAAAGCTTTAAACTAGATTTAGTGGGGGAGGAGGAGGAGGAAAAGGAAGAACAGGAAGAACAGGAGGAGGACTAAAAGATCTTTCCTTTCCCACAGTGTTGCATATCTGGGGACTGATACAGCATCACTTGCCATCTAGCCAGTGAGAAGAAGTCCAATTCCTCTAAGCGGCTGCAGGTTGGTACCCACCAGCATTGGGTACGTGATGCAGATAGTGATTCAGCAGCCTGCTGAATGAATGTGAATTGATTTTCACAATCTTTTGGTAAAAAACAAGCAAAATGAGCTTAGCGAGTCAGGAGGTAAACTCAAGCATTGATTTCATGTACAAGCAAGAAACTGGTAACTATGGGGAAATGATGTTCAAGGATACAGATAAGACGGTGGAAAACACAGCTTCAAGAAGTCATTCATCTTACTGTCTTCACTAACAACCCTAGAGTCCAGCATTATGGGGCCCATCTCTGCAACAGGGGCTATTTCCAATTTGAGCTGCTCTTCAATAGCAAATGGGAGGCTATAAATTGCCTCCCACAGGTGGAACTGCACCATCAGAAATCCTGCTGTGTGACTGCCAGTAAAGTGACTTCTAAAGCTGGAGGTAGGAATCCAATTCCAGTTAAAATACAATAAATAAATCTTATCACTACCGCAATTCTTGATGTCCTCTGTTCATACCTGGAATGTTTTATGTACCTACATCTCTTAACCACACTAGAGAACACGCTGAGGTAGGAAGGGTTGCAGATGTAGCTCATCGAGTCTAAACCACAGCTGCCTTTAAGGACGTATGGCCTCTCTGTAGCATTCATAGTGCAAAACAATCCCTAGTGTCACACTGATGCAGCCTGCTTTAATTTTGAGTGCAACAAGCCCTCAAATCCCAGATTTGTGGTTTCATGAGCACAATTCTGCTGGATCAGCCCATTCAAGAGAAAACAGACTGCCTAGCTAGTATCAGAAGTTCCCAGGAAAGGATTAATCTGAGAACTTGAGAAGCCATCTGACCTGGAAGGGAAAGTCCCTGAATCGGATGGGACAAAGACAGGCAACAGGACATTCTCTAGTCTCACGAGGCCGAGCTGTGTGCTGAAGAAGGGGCACTGTGACATGAGCTTCTGGTGGAGTCCTTGGTACTACAGGAGTGGCCCCCCCAGATCTCAGTTCAGGGATTTACTCAGTTTCAACCCCACCACGCCTCATATCAGCAACGGGAAGACAGTGGATCTCAAGTAAAGGCAATGGGCTCTCGCCCCAATCCAGATCCACAGTGGTCCGTCTTCTACATAGCCTGTGCAGGCCCATCCCTGGGAGCCTGGACTTCTCTGGCCCAAGGCTCAGCCTGTAGCTCTTTCTCGAGAAAGCAGTCCCAGCACCTCTCGTCATCATTCTTCACAGGCGCCAGTTCCACAGTCGACATCGGGCAGAGCGACGCCTAGAACAAAACTTCCTGGGGAGGATGCTGCCTTCAGACTTCTCCCTTTCTTGGAGGCTGATGTACCTCGACTGAACAACAGGGATAAGCCAAAAAGTAGTCAGTGTCCTTGCGCTAACAAAATCACACAAGAGCCCAAAGCCGGATGCCTTTCCTGCTCTCAGTCCCACCTGTTCAACAGCTCAAAATCTTCCCAAAGCAGACAAATCAGCCTACCAGATAAAGCATGAAGCCACACACCAGCCAACAGCATTGACGCCACACCAAACAAAGGCACAGGCAGAACCAAGCAAGAAACTCACCGGCAACCTTTGCACCAAGTTTGAGCGAGAAGCACGGAGCTAGCACAGGGCTACAGCAACCACCACTGCCAAACACGGACGAAACTGTCAATGACACTGCATTTTTACATGTGTCCTGATGAGACGCTTCTGCCTTTCACTCCTACACTGCATTCTTTAGTACTGGAATAGGCACCTGGTTAATCTTCTACTTAACAGGTTGCTAGCTTATTCAGCTATCCAAAACAGAGGGAGTGAGAGAGTGTCCTGGGCTCAGCTGTGATAGACTTAATTCTCACAGGACAGACAGAAAGGGGGAAATGCAGATGAACTAAACTACAAAATAGTATCATTGACTACAAAGCAAAAGACCCAGAGACCAGCTGTTGCTTTTACAGGGACAAAAGCAGATGCAGGAAGAAGTACATGGAAGTGTTTGCAGGTGAAAACCTAGCACAGGACTAAAGATTCATGATCTTACCCAGCGTTGCTAGAAGGCAAAGGATGCTATCAGAGCTACTCTGACGTGTGACAAGACATTTAATAAATTCAAGCTGCTCTTTCCATCCAGCTTAAAAACGTTAACTTACATCCCTCTCTTGTTTCTGAACATCCAGATACCAAACTATCACCACAAGCCTCATTCACCAGACATTTTCTGACAAACTGCTTTGTGACAAAAAGCAACAAGACGATTCAACAGGAGCACAGGCTGTGTGAATTCAGTGCTTCCCAGCAACCTCCTACAGAGCAGAAACTAAGGTGATCCCAAGGAAAGTTAGAGACCCTGCGAAGTGATGCAAGTGCCACAGCAACTCCACCGGCAGAAAACCTCTTCAGTTTCAGTTGGACTTGGGAAGGGATTTCCTAAAGCCTCTTTCACATAAACCACCGGAACAGTAAAAAAAAAAAAACAGCCAGAAGAAACATACACAAACCAAAGGCCCCTATCCAAACCCTGAAAAGGCAAACAAGATAAAAAAGGAATCTCAAAAAAAAAAAAAAAAAAAAGACCACCCAGGACACAAGACAAGGCAAAAATAACATAACTCCAAGAACCCAGCGCCAACAAACCCACAGCCACTCCGTAACAGTAACATGCTTTAATCCTAACCTGCCTAAACTCTGACATCCTGTAATCCTGCCATCCCATAGCCCTAGCACACTGCAATGCTAGCATACCATAACCCGAGCTCATTGTAGCCCTAAGATATCACAAACGGAACACAAACTCCCTGGACATCTCCGCCAGAGCCTGCAGGTGGCCCCAGATCTCAGACAGCACAACTTTGAAGTGGGAGTGGGACAGAGCCACCAGGACATCACCAGCATCCATCTTCACATCATCTGTCACACTCTGAAAAAGTGCCTGGCTTAAATGCTCCATGGGAGAAAGGCACTCGGAGGCGCTGAACCAGCCAACCATGGCCACGGGGCTTCAGCTCATCATTTCTGTGTCAGAGCCAGCAGGCAGATGACCCCGTCCTCCCTGCGAGACGCCTCAGGGCAGCCGTACCCAGCTCCAGGGGGCTAGATACAGCCTCGGCTCTAGGGGGAGATGCTGCCTGGGACCACAATCTCTCACGGGGGCACTGGGAAACCCTCCTCAGACCTGGATGCCTGAGAAACATCTCTGCACTGCTCCGTATCTCACAAAACCAGGGGCAGAAGGAGGCTCTTTGCTGGCCTCCGAGAGAACCAGCTCGCCTGGGCTCCTCTGTGGCCAACAGGTGCCTTTGCTGTCAGGCGGCTCTCAGCGTTGCTCTGCAATCGGCTCTCACCTCCCTGAACAACGCTCTCCAGCACACGGTACATCTCCACTGCATCTCCCTGGGGACAAAGATCAAAAGGGAGGGATGGGGTTTGCTTTGCCCCCATTCCCACGCTGCCACAAGAGAAACCTGCCACCCCCTAAATCAGCTCTGGCATGTGGACACCAGGCATGAGCTGCAGACGTGGACGGCAGTAGGGCTGTGGGGAGCAGACAGGCTGTTCTGGGGTGCCCGCAGCACTGGCAGAAAGCAGAACTGGAGACAACAGGGGGAAGCCCAGGGCAGCCAGCAGCTGGCGGTGGGGCCCGGCAGGATGCAGCGCCTGCGGAAATGCCCGGCTCCTTGAGCCTCAGCCCCAGGGCTGCAGCACAGGGCTGGCACTGCCTGCAGCTTCGCTGGGAAAAATCAGGCAGGGGTGACCCTGAAAACCCACACAGGTACCCAGGCCCAGGATTTGACAACCTGTTCCTTTGCCCATCGCCACCACGGGATCCAGAAAGCAGTGCCACTGGCCCCGGCATGGTCCTGAGCCATCTCCCAATGGGCGAACCTTTAACCCAGCCTAAAAAGAGGAAAAATTGACCAGAATTCAGCTGTGCTCAAGTTTTTGCAGGCAGCATGGTTTTTTGAGCTACCTGGTGCTGCTGTGCCTGGGGAACACTCCAGAAACAGGGCGGCTGCCTGTACCTGCAGGCAGGCGATGGAGCGTGTGCAGCAGGAGCGAGTGGTGGTTGGTGCGGCTGTTGAATGGGTTCAGGCTTTAAATGTGTCCAGACTGGTACGCCTGGTTCCTTTTTCCTTGCAGTTTGTATTTAGAGCTTAAATAGTATTCTTTTTAAAAGCAAGAACATCAAGCAAAAAAACCCAACCCAAAACCAGATGGGTGAATTTCCCCACACACCCCCCCAGCTGTCCTTTTTTGCCCTTAGTCCTGGCCACTATGCAAGGCAATGCTCATCACCAATATTAGGGCACAGGACTGGGCCCAGGGCAGGGCTTTGGCAGGCAGCGCATTCCTCGAGGCTCCCAGTGATGCAGTTCCTGAGGAGTGCTCAACAAACGGGGGCAGTTGCCCAGAATTGCCATTTTTTGGTCTCTCCCCATCGCGCTCTGTCTGGCTCCCTGCCCCCACTTTTTATTTCCTCCCTTTCTCCACTATTTGCTTCTTTTTCTTTCTTTCTCTGTCTCACTCCCTGCCTGTATTTCCTCATTCCTCCCTCTCCTGCAGTCTGTCTCCTCATTCCTGCCTGTATCCCCTGCTCAGCTGGCCGGGCCTTCTCTCTTCTCTCTGGGCCTCCGTCCTGCTCCCCATCCCCTTCTGCTCCTCCGCCGCCTCCATCCTGGAGGCCACCCCTGTTCTGTCCTTCTGACCCTCCTTGCCCTGATCCGCATCCCTCTGTTTCTCAGTCTCTCTGGGCTGTTTCCCGTCCTTCCCTTGCTCTGTGTCCCCGCCTCTCCCTTTCTTTCCCTCTTCCCTGCCTTTCTGCTCTCACCCTTCCCCTCCGCCCCTCTCTCCTGCTCCCTGTCCCACCTCTGTCCGCCGCTCTGTCCCCCCTTCTCCTTCTCTTTCTCTCTTTCTCTTTCTTCTCCTTCTCCTCCTCGTTCTCTTTCTCCTCCTCCTTTTCCTCATCGTCGTCTACGTCCTCCCCAGCGCAGGCGGCCATGGGGCGTGCGGGGGGCGGGGCCGTGCCGGGGATGGGGTCCCTGCAGGGTCAGGCAGCAGGAAAAAGTACCCCGGGGCATGCTGGGAGCTGTAGGCCTGGGGCACGGGGCTGCCGGGCGGCCATGTTGGTCTCCGCAGTCTCTGCTCCAGCTGCGGCCTGGCTGAGGTGAGGGCTGGGGCTGCCCGTGAGGCGAGCGAGGCCCTTGGGCGGGCGTGGGGGTGTCTCCTGCCTGCTGGCTGCCCGGAGGGGGCTCCAAGGTGGAGCCGGGCCCGGCTGAGGGAAGGAGAGAAGGGACAGGGTGAGGGGGGGTCGCAGTCCTGGGTTTGCGGATTTCACACAGACGGCCTGTTCAGAAAACACAGCTTCTGTGTGGGTCAGCGGTCCCTGCAGAGCTTTATTATGTGTAGCTGTTTTTATAAATACACAGCGGGCTCACACGGTGCTGTGCTTCTTGTAAACTGAATCGCTTTTATCCCGGCTACAGTCTGGAGGGAGCGAGTGCCAGCTGGTAGATTAAGACGGAGATGAAAGCAAGCGATACGCTTGCGGTGGTGATCCTGCCACAAGGCGTGCTGCTTCTCGATCAGGGAAGACACTGCAGTGACTCTGTAAGAGGACAAGGTTGTCAGTGCTATTTTTCTCTATGTGACACCCAAGGGATTTTTTCCCTCTGCGTGTGTTTCTGTGCAGGCATGTGCATGAAACATAGGTGTTTCTCTGTGCTGTAACGGGGACTGACGACAGCTGGGTGGGTGGCAGGGTGTGCAACCGCAGCAGAAACTTCCTGCAGCTGCCCTGCCATGTGCTTCAGGATAAAACAGCTCTTCTGGTTGTTTGCTGTCGTTGAGAGCTACTGAGGGCATGGGAAGGTGTTGGGTTCTTCCTCCCTGCAGTCAGCGCTGGTCCTTGCTGGGTAGCCTCCCACAGCAGCCAGTGCTGTGCTCCCCTCTCAGTTGGTAGGCAAACACCCGCAGCAGGAAAGCGTGGCATGTTCCTCTGATTCATGCATTCTCCACCTTGCACAGCAACACGCTTGAAATGTGCTCTTTTAATTGCTGCTAACATTCAAAAATCTTGTCTTGTTCTGGTCAGCAAGGTATGTGGAAAACATCACGGTTGCATTTTGAGAATAAAATAGGTTCCTGTCCTTCCCCCTGTCCCCGAAACCGTGTGGGATCCAGGCCTTCTCCCCCTACCCCCCTATGTGTAGCCTGGCTTTGTTCATTTTGCTGCCTCATACCAAGAATATAGCAAACAACTGAGATGTGTGCCGTGTGCTGCAGGCCAAAGAGCATTTTAAATGTCCCCAGTTTCTTTCATGCAGTTGTGCAGCATGGTACATTTTGGAAGGCACACTGGGATGATGTATCAGAAGTTGCTGAAAATGAGGTGATACTGGTAGTGGTTTGTTTCCAGTGCCTGGTTTGGGAAAGAATATCCTCAAATAGTCTAAGGTACAGATCTATTAGAGGAAAAGGAGTGCAAGGTAAGGAGCATCATGCTGCATTTATTGCTAAGTGTCTGCTTTCCTTTCATTCAAACTAGAAAGTAAGCAAAGATTGGACCTGCAAAAGAATTTGTTTCCCAGAGTGAGCATTCAAGCACTGGGCAGCAGTTTGCAGGATCAGAACTTCAGCCTGCTCTGGGTGATAAACCCTCAGGAGAGGAAAGAGAAACCCCACTTTTTGAAATGCAGCTCTACGTACCTTAATAGTTCTTCTTGTTAGATTGTGTTGGCGGTCAGACTCTAAGCACGTGACTAAACTGTTAAAAAAATCAAGATATTTAAGGATTATTTGCTGTATTCAATGCTCTTACAAGCAGTGCACTCTATTGCCCTGTGGATAGTATAACGTCATGACTGGCAATTTTCCGTTTTTAGTACAAGGATGCATGTATGAAGGCAAATTGAGGGTACAACTGGTGCCGCACAGCAAACCAACCTGCGAAAACCCAGGCATCCACTGTTACAAACAGGAAGAAGCTATGGGCCTTTGCTTCGGACTCTGCAAAGGCTTTACCAAGCCCGAGGAAAGTGACAAGAAGTGACGAAATGCCACGGCGTAACTTTGGGGTGGCAGGTGAGATTTCCATCCGTTTTCCTCAAACGTAGCAGCCTCGTTTTGTTTGCAGATGTGGTGTTGAAATCAAACTGCAAGACCGGTTTCCTTTACTGCACCTGGTACTGTAGTGCAAATACCTTTCATGTCCCAAATTGAGTTGCCAAGACTCTAGTTAAACCTTGCATAACAGCTTCAAATCTTCCTAAGTGTGTTATAGACGCTCGTGACAAATTGGAGGAGCCAATTTGTAGCGAATAAAAAAGGTCGAATTTATTAGCAAGCGATAAAAGAGCAAAACAGTGCTGGGCAGCCGGGGAGGCAGTGCTCCGCCACAAGCTCACAACTTTAGGTTATAGTTACATTCCTTATATACATTCCATGTATCTCTTTCTTGCAAGTCTCCGCCTTGTCCTGCTTCTTCTTTCTTCATTCGTGCAGGTCTGTCACTACGCGGATTCAGTCTATCTTCTCAAGGAGGAGTGTCTTTTGATGTAGAATGTCCTTTGATGTAGAAAAGTACAGTCTTGGCAGAGTCCATGCCCTTATCTGGTAGATTATAGCTGTTGTACATTTCTCTCCTTAGCTAGTAAGTTATAGCCGTTGCCCTCTTCCCGTGAGCTTTACGCACCAATTAAGCAAGCTTTGTTATTTACACAAGGCATCTGCTAACTCTCAATATATCTCTTCTCCTTTCCCAATTTCATGAACAAAGTTAACCCGTTCATTACAAATATGATGATTAAAGTCGCCAGTTTATTGAGCCTAGGTGATCATTCTTATACAATTCTATAAGTTCCTTAGAAGCTTTGATTGGCTGCTGCATGCAAGCATTTGGTGTCCACGTGCACAAGCATAAAATGTGATTGGTTATATCGACACTGTACACGTGTATAAACATAAGATACAGTTAGTTATACTCACTCTGTACACGCACATAAACATAGGACATAATTGGCTATATTAACTAGAGCATGCGAAACTTGTCTCAGTCTAATTGGTCAAGATAAACGGCCGAATTGAGGTTGTTTGTGCCAAGTTCCCTTTATCGTGGAATGCGCACCTGTGTTTTTCTAATTGGGATCTTTCTTTTTCTGTCTTCTTGTTTATTCTGTTCAAGGCCGCCTAAAGGCGTCTGGAATGCTCTTGCGACCATGAGCTACTTTCAGGCTGTCATAAATTGCGACCACAAGGGATCATAATCCAATTAAAATTTTATTAATTATAGCAAGTAGAATATGAGCAAATACAGCGCTGGACGGCAGGGGAGTCTGCGCTCCACCAACTGCCGTAACTTTAGGTTACAGTTACATTCCTTATATACATTTCATGTACCCTTTTCTTGTAAGTCTCCGCCTTGTCCTGTTTCTTCTTTCTTCACTGGTGTAAGTCTGTTACCATGTAGATTCGGTAGATCTTCTCAAGGATGACTGTCCTTTGATATGGAATGTCTTTTGATGTGGAGAAATGCAGCTGTTGTTCTTCCTTTCCTTATCTAGGGAGTCATAGCCATTACTTTTTCCCCCTTATCTAGTAAGTTATAGCAAGTGCCCTCTTCCCGGGACCTCCACACATAATTCGAGCAAGTCTTGTCATTTACACAAGGCATATGTTAACTCTCAACATCTCTTCCCCCTTCTTGATTTCCTGAACAAATTTAACCCGTTTATTACATAAGCGATCTCATGTCTTTTTGCAGTTTAATCTTTACACTGGGTTTAACATAAATCTTAATAAACAATATCATATTCATAGTTTCTCACAATCCCCCCTTTTTCTTTTTGTCCTATTATTGTTTATTAGACGTTACTTTCACTTTCGGTACTGTAAGCCAAACTTTTCTCATAATCCCAACATTTATCATAACATTCACAAGGTAATACTTCACAATTACAATAGGTATAGTTTTCACGTGGCATAACGTCTTCACAACAATCTTCATCCTCATTAATAGGTACACTCTTATATTTTGCCCCAGACCTCGTAGTTAAAATAAGCAGTTTAGCCATGTCTAACCGTTCTTTAATAAAGTGTAAAATATAGCGTAATATAAAAGGCCCAAATACAAGTCCCAAAATCAACATAATAAGCGGTCCTGCTAAAGCAGACAACAAAGTGGTTAGCCAAGGTGAAACATTAAACCAGTTTTCATACCATGATTTGTTCGCTTCGCGATCCTTTTTACGTTTGTCCAATCTTTTTCGGAGTTCAGACATGGTGTCCTGGACTACTCCCGTGTGATCAGCAAAAGAACAACACTCTTCATTGAGAGCTACACATAACCCTCCCTCCTTTAAAAACAATAGATCTAATCCTCTTCTATTTTGCAGCACTACCTCTGATAAAGACTTTACTGAAGTGGCTAAATTTTGGATAGATTGTTCTATTTTTGCTAAATCCTCATCTACAGCCATCTGCAAACTTTGTAATTCCTGGCCTTTTACTAGGGAGGCTATGCCTGTACCTGCTCCAACTCCGCCCGCTATCAGCAGTGTAGCCAGGGTTACCAGTGTAATTGGCTCTCGTTTTTGTCTATTCAGGTCTCCTTCAAAGTGGCGTAGCACTTCCTCAGAGGTATGATAGATCAGACGAGGAACAATAATCACCTGTATGCAAAACTGAGATTGATTAAACACGTTTAGGGATAGGCAGGGCGTTACTCCAATGTCTGAACAAACCCATTTAGCTCCTGGTGTCGGGATAGCCCATTTGTCCCTTTGATTCTTATGTTTCTCTATGTTGGTGTTAGTGACTGTTCGGTTGCACAAAGGCTGGTACTTTTTGGGCACTGTACCTATACATTTTCCTTGGCCTGTTACTAATTGAATAGTGATTCCTTGCGTATGATTCTTCCGGTCATCCCATGGACATTCTCATGGGTTTGAACCATTAGACCATTGAATCTTACCTGGTTTTCCAATTGCCTCAAAATATGGTGGTCTAACATTATAACATAACCAGCATTCCTCAGTTAAATTTGGTTTGCTTTCATTAAGAGCACGATAAGAGACTTGCATTAGATTCCATAAGGGGTCTTTGGATTCTGACAACTCTGGGTCCCTGGACAGGGATGATTCAGTCATAGTGTCACTAGTTGTTTCCGAAAGAGAGTCTGGAGGAGGGGTTACAACAATTACGGGGGCAACCTTTTCTTCAGAAGAAGTGGGTGGATTCAGGACTAAGTTTGGTCCTACTGGTAAAGGATCATGAGGCATTGGACTTTTCATTATTTGAAAAATTCCTCCTCTGTCCGCACCTGTTTCCCAATATCTAATTCCCCAATATTTTCCTGCCAGCCAAAAGTCCTGTGCAGGATTTCTTATAGTTATATTGATGCCCACACAAGGAATCGTTTGTCTTAAGCAATGGCCCCATCGGTCTCCGGTTAATTTAGGTCTTTTGCATCCTTCCGGTGACCATTTTATTTCTAGATACTGGTCTCCAGATGCGGACCACTCAGAAGCCCATGTTTCGCATCCCCAATATGCACAGTAATAATGACCTGGAGAATTACAGTAACTTTTACCAGGGTTTGATGCTGGGCATATATAAATTGGTTTACATATATCTGCTTCATCTTTGCGATCTTCTTCAGTAATTAAATCATGTAAACTCACATTAAAACTAACTATGCCCGGTGTAGTTCGTGCTTGGATTGGATTACTTGGATATCTTATGTTTGTTATTGTCCAATTCATAGGTTGATGAGGGTTCCCACTTGCTTGTGTTATTATCAATAACAAAGCTAACGGTATACCAGAAAAAAAGGAGTCCGTCAATTTTGCCAATTTAAGTATATTTTTACCAGTCCTGGGGAAGTTCGGCCATTGCTGCTTTTGTGTCCCATTGTTCTGGTTCTTTTCTCCACAGTTTGTTCCTCCTCTGCCTTGCCCGTCGACTCGGTTGCTTCGAGCCACGGGGTATATCATCTTCTCGGCAGCAAGGGAATTCTTCAGGAGAACAGCTGTTTGGGGCTTTCTGCCTGTTTACATAGGCTTCCCACCTTGCAGCTTTGACTAATGGGACAAAGCAAGACACAGTTAGTATTTCCCTTCTGCACTTTATAGCCAAGATTTCAGCTACAAAGGGGACTGGTTTGTTGGAATGGTAACAATAATATTGTGGGTTTATTCCTTTAGCAAAAATTTCCCACCATTCATGGGATTTTCAAATAATTTCTTGTTTAGACTCTAATTGTTTTAGTTTCCATTCAGTGAGAGTTCTTTGGATTTTTCCAACACTGTGTGCAAACTCCTATCGGAGGGTATTCATATTCACAGTGTGTCCACCATTTATTCTGGCATACCTTACACCTGAAACAAGCAAATGGATAATAATTACAGTTCAAATTATTACACCTAATTCATACATCTAGAGTGCTCAAATTATTTACATTTGTGTATATTCAATATTGTATGGTTGCATAGGTTTAGCAATTTCCTTTAGCACACTTTGTATGTTTCCATATATAGTAGATAAAAAAAAGAAGTAATTATAGCAAATATAAACAGCAATATACACTTTACACTAAAAGGTAATGCGGCAAAATAATCAAATAAAGTCTCTATCATGACGTTATCTTTTCAGGGTTATCTTGGTGTCACCTGGAGTACTGATTACTTTCCAGTGGGGTCTCGTCACTGGGCCTTTAATGCGACTAGCATGAGTCCATCCACGTTCAGCAGTCCGGACAGCTGTTTCTGTTGTAAGCAAAACAAGATAAGGCCCCTCCCAATTGGGTTTTAGGGTTTCTTCTTTCCACGTTTTAACCAATATCCAGTCCCCAGGTTTAAAATTGTGAATTTTTAAGTCCAACGGAGGTCGTTGCACAATCAGTCCATGTTCCCAAAGCTTGTTACGATGTTCTGCTAATTGTGAAACATATTCATTAATCACACGATCTCGAATCAAAACATTTGTTTGTGGACTTTCAATTCTATAGGGCATCCCATACACCATTTCAAACGCTGATATTCCTACATCTGCTCGGGGTCTGGTTCTGAGAATTAATAGTGCCATGGGTAGGCACTTAATCCATGATAATTTAGTTTCTATCATTAATTTAGTCAAAATAGTTTTGATTTCCCCATTCATCCTTTCAACTTTTCCCGAACTTTGTGGATGCCATGGCGTATGGTATTCCCACTTAATACCTAAGCTTTCTGTTAGATCTCTAACAATTTTTGACACAAAGTGTGTTCCTCTGTCTGAGTCAATTACATCAGGTACACCATATCGAGGTATAATGTATTCAAGTAATACCTTAGTAACTTGGTTAGCAGTTGCCTTGGAGGTAGGAAAAGCCTCAACATAATGTGTTAAATGATCCACCATTACCAATAAATATTTGTAATGCCCCACCCTGGGTAGTTCAGTAAAATCCACCTGTATGTGTGAAAAAGGTCTGTATGCTGGGGAACGTCCTCCAAGAGGTTTTTGTCTCATGTTGTTTCGATTAACCTTTTGACAGGTCTCGCAGGCTGTCGTGACTGTCTTTGCTATGTTATATACGCCTATACAGGCAAACTGTTGATTGAAATGATCAACTAACGCCTGGGTTCCCCAGTGTGTTTTGCTGTGTATTTTTGAAAATATTTCGAGTGCTATGCCCTTCGGCAAGACTTCTCTCCCATCTGGCAATATGTACTTACCATCCTGTTCCTTAGCTCCCATTTGCTCTAATTTTTCCTTTTCTGCAGACTCAAAGCTCAAATTTTTACTAACAGGTATTTGTTGCATAGTCAAAATCGTATTATAATTGCCTGCCACTCGTTTTGCTTCTGTATCAGCTGCATTATTTCCCCTAACTTGATAACTTGTACCTCGCTGGTGTCCCTTTATATGTACAACTGCTATTTTATTCGGCATTTTCAATGCCCCCAGAACTCGCCGAATTAATCCCGGGTGTATCAGTTCTTTTCCCTGTGAGTTAATAAATCCTCTTTCCTCCCATATTTTTCCAAAGGTATGTACCACTCCAAACGCATAGCGTGAGTCTGTATATATAGTTCCATCCTTTCCCTTCAGTGACACTAATGCTTTCCACAATGCATACAGCTCACAGGCTTGAGCCGACCAGCTGGCACTCAGGGGGCCTGATTCTATTGTTTTAAATTCTCCTTTTTCCAATTTAACGATGGCATATCCGGATAATCGTTTACCTTCCACTATTCGTGATGACCCATCTATAAATAATACTTCTCCACATTGTAGTTCTTCTTCTAAGTCTGGCCTAATGCGTGTCTGCTGTTCAATTGTTTGAAAACAATTGTGCAATAGTTCATTGCCTTCTCCTGGGTATAAAAATTCAGCGGGATTAACTGCTCCAATAGTTTTTAAAGATAGTTTAGGGGATTCTATAAGTATTCCTTCATACTTTAATAATCGGCTATCTGTAAGCCACTTTTCTGCTTTTTGTTGTAGCACTCCCCTGATGTTATGAGGTGTATATAAGACAACTTCTCCATTAAAGGTAATGCGATTCGTTTCCTCAAGTAATAAGGCAGCAGCAACAATGATTTGTAAACAACTTGGCCAACCCCTGCTCACAGGATCCAACAGCTTTGATAAGTATGCCACCGGTTTCTTTTGTCCGGCCCATTCCTGAGTTAATACTCCGAATGCCGTTCCTTCATGTATGTTAACGAATAAATGGAATGGCCGCTTTAAATCTGGGAGGCTTAAAACCGGTGCTTGACTTAGCTCCCTTTTGAGACTGGCAAACTGCTCTTGATCCTGAGGGGTCCACTTGGGTATTTTGTCTTTAGACAGTTGTTCATATAAAAATTTAACTTTAAAACTGTAGTTCTCTATCCATTGTCTACAATACCCAAATAGCCCTAATGCCTGCCGAATTTGCCTCTTAGTGACAGGCATAGGTAATTCTAAAATTCCTTTAATGCGCTCTGGATCTAATATCTTCTTGCCGTTAAACAAATAATGCCCCAAATATTTCACTTTTTCCTCCACAAATTGCAACTTTTCTTGTGATACCCGCAGTCCCTTTTGTACAAGAAAGTTTAGGAGTCGAATGCTTTCTTTTCTTACATCCTCCTTATTATTCCCTGCTATGAGCAGATCATCTACATACTGTAACAGTACGTTTCCTGTTTGTACCTGGTATTCTTTTAAGAGCTCTTCCAGGGCTTGTCCAAACAGATTAGGGGATTCAGTGAACCCTTGGGGGAGCACGGTCCATCTCAATTGCTGGCCTGTCTCTATGTCTTCCCATTCAAATGCAAAATAATCACGGCATTCTTCTGCCAGTGGACAGGCCCAAAAGGCATCCTTTAAATCAATCACACTATACCAGGAGTTATGGGGTCCTAGCTTGCTTAGCAGTGTGTATGGATTTGCTACTACAGGGAACCGGGTGATAGTTCTTTTGTTTATTTCCCTTAAATCATGTACAAGCCGATATTTCCCATTTGGCTTCCTTACAGGCAAAATGGGGGTGTTAAAGGGTGACATACAAGGCTCTAAGATTCCTTGTGCTAACAATCGATCAATTTCTGGTTTTAATCCTCTCCGTCCTTCTAGGGATATGGGATATTGCCTCACCCTCATAGGTATGTGGGGTTCGGAGATTTGAATTTTAATCGGTGGGATTTCCAGTTTACTTATTGTGTCCGGAGAGTACCAGACATCAGGGTTAATTTGTTTTTGATCGTCCAAAGTTAAAGGATAAGCAGACACCATTAGCTCTTGGTTTTTTGCTTTAATTTCTAATTGTAATTCGACAATTAAATCCCGTCCTAACAGATTAAATTCTGCTTCAGGGACGAGCAAGAGTTCACCCATTCCAAATTTATTTTCAGTTTCGAACACCACATTTTTGATTTTGCTTACTTTAAAGGGTTCCCCTTTTGCTCCAATTACTTGTACTTTTTCAGGGGAAACTTTACATCCCTCAGGTATTTGCCTAATAGTCGATTTCTCAGCCCCAGTGTCTACTAAAAAGGTGAACTCTTGTTTATGGGGACCTATTTTTAATTTTATCAAGGGCTCATGATGACTCCGGTCCCCTAAGATATAGAGCCCCTGACTCTCCTATTCTGTTTTCAATATTTCCTCATCCCTGATCCTTTCTCTGCAATTCTTCTTTATATGTCCCTTCTTTCCACAGTAAAAACAACATCTCTGTTCCTTCCTTACTACTACGTTCCCTTGTTTCATTCCAGCAGATTTATGTTCACCGATCTGCCCTTTGCGACCCTCTCTAACCGCTGCTACCATCATTTTTACTTGTCGCTTGCTGCTCTCTTCTTCCCGCCTTACGTAGATTTTCTGAGCTTCCCTTAATAATTCATCCAACCCTCTATTCTGCCAGTCTTCTAACTTTTCAATTTTCTTTCTGATATCTTCCCATGATTTTGCCACAAACTGAGTTTTGAGGAGCGCTTGTCCTAAAGGGTCGTCTGGATTTACCCCAGAGTACAGCTGAAGGGCTTTCCTCAGTCGTTCTAGCCACTCAGTAGGGCTCTCATCTTTCTTTTGCATTTCATTAAATGCTTTATTGATATTCTGGCCACGGGGTACTGCTTCTCTAATCCCCTGAATTACTATAGTTCTCAGGTCCTGCATATGAGTTCTATGCACCGGATCCTGATTATCCCAATTAGGTCTTTGGAGTGGCCATTTAATATCTGCTTGGGGTCCCTGGGCATGCTGAGCATCCCACAGTCTCATTCCTGCTCGTCTAATCATATCTCTTTCCTCGGTAGTAAATAATTGACCAAGGATAGATTGCATCTCATCCCAAGTATAAAGGTTTGGTCCCAAAAATTGATCTAATCTTTCTGCCACTCCGAGTGGGTCCTCAATTAAGTTTCCCATCTCGGTTCTTTTAAAATCTCCTAGATCAACCGAGCTTAGGGGTACAGAAATATATCCAATCACAGGTTGAGGTCCCCCCATGGGCATTTCCCTTAGAGGATATATCTGAGCTGCCCCTTTTTGGCTCCTAGTCACACGTCTAGGAGGAAGGGGGGACCCTTGTTCCGACTCTGGTTGGGGAGTGGGCGCTCTGGGGACCTCTGGAGGGGCTGCGGGAGCAGGAGGAGGAATGTAAGGGGGGGGGGTTAGAAGGGTTTCGTCTAACTCTTCCTTCTTTTTCTTTTGTTTAGTTTTTACTTCATTCAGTGGGTAAAGTCTAGCTCCCGGTCTTTCTAGCCACACTTCCGCATACTGACTCTCCTCCGGGTTAAGGGGTTTTTTATTATTAACCCAGAGGTTTAATTGCTGTCTTACCCAATCTTCTTCTGACCCATAGACTGGCCAAAAGACATTTTTAGAAATCTTCTTCCCTCCCCATACCTTAGTACAATATTCTATCATTTTCTGCTTATCTTTCCCTAATGTTCCAGGGAAATATCTCCAGTTGTCTAAGATATATGCCAGAGGGGTATTCTTAGGTACACTGGGTACCCTTCCCATGGGAGTCGAAGGCTTGCTGCCCTTCGCCCCCATCTTCTGGATTATCCACACACACACACTCACTCGCTCCCCTTGTTCCTGGCCCAGTCCCTCGCGGGAGATGGGAAACGCAGTACTTAAGAGTCCACACTCGCTTGGTTCAGTATATCGAACCTCTCATTTGTTATAATCCAGGAAACCCAATCCCGCCCGAACGGCAAACCCGCGAACAAATTCGCAGTATACTTACGCGTCCTGCGTCTTCGTCCGGACTCCCGTGCACAGAATTTTTATGGGATTTTACCGGTTTCTCCTTTGCTCACTATTCTAGAATTTAGGTTCGTCGGTAAGGTTGAGGAAGGCTGTCGGTCACGGGGCCGTGGATTGCCGCGGGGCGCCTCCCCGGAGAACAGAAGCCCACCGTTCCTTATCCGAGTCACGGCACCAAGAATTGTCATAAATTGCGACCACAAGGGATCATAATCCAATTAAAATTTTATTAATTATAGCAAGTAGAATATGAGCAAATACAGCGCTGGACGGCAGGGGAGTCTGCGCTCCACCAACTGCCGTAACTTTAGGTTACAGTTACATTCCTTATATACATTTCATGTACCCTTTTCTTGTAAGTCTCCGCCTTGTCCTGTTTCTTCTTTCTTCACTGGTGTAAGTCTGTTACCATGTAGATTCGGTAGATCTTCTCAAGGATGACTGTCCTTTGATATGGAATGTCTTTTGATGTGGAGAAATGCAGCTGTTGTTCTTCCTTTCCTTATCTAGGGAGTCATAGCCATTACTTTTTCCCCCTTATCTAGTAAGTTATAGCAAGTGCCCTCTTCCCGGGACCTCCACACATAATTCGAGCAAGTCTTGTCATTTACACAAGGCATATGTTAACTCTCAACATCTCTTCCCCCTTCTTGATTTCCTGAACAAATTTAACCCGTTTATTACGTAAGCGATCTCATGTCTTTTTGCAGTTTAATCTTTACACTGGGTTTAACATAAATCTTAATAAACAATATCATATTCATAGTT